>NC_057805.1:17321776-17326990 GCF_018294505.1 Triticum aestivum
TGAATGGAAAAAAATGCGCTTAGTGTGATTCAAGCTAGCGACCTCGAACATGCACACGCATCACTTAACCACTGCACCCAATATGAGTTGATGTCCATACAAAGACACTTCTTTTTATTTCTTTATACGTACATTCCCGCAAAAAAAATTCTTTATACGTACAGGTCTCTAAAGTAAAATAAAAAAAATGATGCAGCTGGTGCGGCTTGAACCCAAGCTATCAAGCACAAATTTACAGGAACCAACCATGGCGCCAAACACAAATTCACGTCAAAGAAGAGATACACTTGATTTTATACTGAAAACGCCTGCGATTATCATACAGTTGGTTCGCAACGTATTGGAAAAAATCGATGGAAGTTTATACAATATGGATGAAATTCCGTCATACATGTGCGTGTGTCCTGTTAAATAAAAAAAACTTGAATTTTATAACATATGGATGAAATTTTGCGCGGTATCACTCTTGAACTTTATGTTGCGTACTTAAATTTTTTCCAGAGTAAAATAAAATGGGCTGAGTTACATCTGGAGACATATCATGAAACCACAAATTTTTATGATCCAGTTTTTTTACAGGGAACCTATTTTTAAAGTTAGGTACCATGTGCAAATTTGCAAAATAAAAATAAAAATTTGTATGGCAGCCAACTATATATAATAAAAAAATCCGATTATCTCTTTAGAGGATGAAGTGTCATCCAGGTCAAGGGTTCAATCCGCGGGCTCCTATTTTTTGTGTAGATTTTTGATAATTTCTGTCTTATGAGGATATGAAGATTCCAGTTATGCTAATTAAACGTCAAGCACCACTGGTATGTTGGCTATCCATGCGTGGCACTAAGAAGTAGATCATGGCGAAGTGACCGTATTTGCACGCTCGAGTCAAGTTATGTGACTGCAATTCTGTATTTTTAAAGTTTTAGCATCAAACTGAACATGTGACGCAAGTTATGTGACTCCCGGTGATATTACCTCGCAAAGAAAGCTAGTGGGCTGTGGGCTGGGTACCCTACATACGTACTAGGTTGGCCGGCCGAAAGAAATACCACGTGGTGGTGGCAGCCGCGCTCTCTGCGCCGCCACCAAGCATTGCTTGCAGTTGTCGTCCGGCCACCGCGACGCGGCACCGTGTCAGCGCAGCGCGCGCACTAGCGCAGTCACGCCTCGTGGTCGCGGGGTCGCCTACTATTTCCATGTCAGCTGAGCGCCTTGCCAAGTGCTATCGCGCTACGACGTACTACGTGCCACTGTGCGCGCGACAGGAGCTCCGGTCCGGCGGCTGTCAATTCACATGCGCGCGTGATGATGGACGTTGTCCGGCGCAAGGGACAGCATAATCGCGAATCGTTTGATGGTGCTACGAGCGTAAGGGCATCTCCAACAGTTTGTATGTTAGCTTGTTGGTAAAATATGCCATGTCATCAACCAACACCTTAACATACAACAACTTCAATGGATTGTATCTAGTTTGCCCAATAGGATACGAGATAATAAATAAGATGCTCTCTCATACTACATTAGAGCTTGTGCAAGGGGTGTTGGTTCATGTACATACAACCTTCCTCTCTTCCCTCATTTATTGTATGACACATCATCAAAAATCCTATGTGGCAAATTCTACCAACAACTATCTTATAACCACTGGAGATGCCCTAAGTACATACGCACGTACGACGAATTTTGTCACTGTGATTTAATATAACTTGGGCGTAAAATGTGGCACGTGGATGGCGTTTGATGAAACATCGAGATTCGTGCAGGCACGAAAGTGATTTACTAGGAAATCTTGATGTACAGCGGTTCGTTGGGAAAAACTATTTACAGGCCGACGTTGGTGGCGGCCCCCGACAATCTCGTGTTTCACAAGAGAGTGCACGGCACCTATTGCAACCAACCGCTCTCAGATGGAGTAGTAGATCTATCAGATCACTAGTGCGGCCTACTGCTCCAATGGTGGATCTCGTTGTCGAATCGCACAGTGCAAAGTACCAAACCGGGGCCTATCCTATATACGCATGCATCATGCATGCAGGGAGAACTGACACGCTCACTGCGTCGCTCATGCGTGCAGATGCACTATAGTACTACTAGGCGATATATGTGCCGCACATCGCACCAGATCAGAGCGATGAGGACCGCACATGCGTACGCTGCCGCCGCATCAAGTTCGCGCACGCAGGCAGGGCAGACCCTACGCAGTACGCACGCACGACCAGCCAGCCAGCGGTCAAGCTCAAGCAAATCAAAGCAAAGCCACATGGATCGAACCAGGACGAGACAACAACAAGGCCCAGCGACCGATCGCGAACCATGCATCTCGTCGCCACCATCACGCTACTCTAGTTTGGACGTACGTACAGTGCGCGCAATATATTACTCCCTCCGTTCGGAATTACTTGTCTCGGAAATGTATATATCTAGAATTAAAATACGTCTAGATACATCCATTTCTGCGACAAGTAATTCCGAACGGAGGGAGTAGATAGATAGGGCGACGGGCCTACCTCTGCCGGTACTCGGGGATTGTACCTACCGCCTGCCCCAGGGTCGGGGGAGATCGGCTGGCGGCAGGGACGGGCGGGCGCATGTGAGCTACCGACGTGGAGCTGTCACGGGGTACAGGGGGGCCGGACATTCTCGCGCTCCCGGCCGTGGGCATGGAGCGCGACTGCACGGCCGTGCCACCCGACGGCAGCCCGGCCCCGGCGCGCCTGTCGCGCCAAAAAGCGCACGCCCTGCCCGCGGTGACCGCGCCCTTTTCGCTGTGCGGCCGTGCGGGGGGAGCAGCACCGCGCCTGCGTCGCCACGCCCTGGCGCTGCTGCTGAATTTTTTTTCAAGATTAAAGCAAGAGAGCGTCTGCCGATCTGATTGCTTGGTGCCCTGTGATCGATCGAGTAAATAAATAAATATCAGACGACGAGCGGCCGCCGGTCCACCACATGCTTCCAGCCGCTGATGATCATCGAGGAAAGCCGATGCCCACTGTTGACTGACCAAACCCCTACACTTTGGTAGTAAATTATTTCTGGAGGAACCTTCGACCGAGTTAACCATAGTTGGCTGGTAGGAAACTTTTTGCCCGGGATGGGTGATGTCCAGTTGTTCACTACTACAATATGACGTTTGACGTTACACTACACCTCGAAATATATCCTCTGCGTATATAAAGTAGTTAGAAAAGCTTTGGCAATGTTGTTTGTTCCCCATTCCGTCACGTTCTCCTGATCTCTTCTAGACGTCTCAACCTCAAACGCACCTCAGTCGGGAGGAGTCGTCCCTACGACGTACGTGCCTCGCAAGTCACTTTCATGGCGAGCGAGGGAACCCAGTTCCATTCCAGGACGGTCAAAAATAACATCGCCGGAAAGAGGAAGATGCCTTGCGGACAGCATCTCCCCCGATCCATCGATCCGACGCGGATATTTCCCGGGCTCCACCTGCTGCAATGCGCCGGTCTTTGCTAATTGCTAGACAAACCAAGAACCTAATTTGGTAGCTGGTCCAGCCAAACCTAATCGATCGACCCCTCAACTGTACTGTACTGCTTCCAACTTCATGGAAATCTACACCCTGACTGGCTGCTCCACCCGTACCGAGTGGCCCCCACGGAACAGACTCTGCCTATTGTGACCAGGGCCGCTATTTTTCGAATTTAAGATCATTCCGTTTCTTTGGTCCAAGTACTACTAAATTCGAAACTGTTAATTTGACAGAACGCGGAACATGTTGATAACAAATGCTGGTGCAGTCCTTGCGAACAACCCTCCTGGTCCTGGTTCTCTCTCTATATATATTCTTCTTCTTTTTTGCATCTTTCTCTACATATATGTGGATCGCGTGCTAACCTTTTCTGGTGTTTCCTTTTTCCGCCTTTCCCTTTGCTTAGCAAGGTCTACTTCCTTCTCGCAAGCCAAAGGAAGACCGTCAGGCAACTAATCAACCAAGTGATTATCTACGCACGCAGGACCGCGTGCAAATATGATTATCTCGACATTTTTATATTTATTTCGGAATACAAGGAAGACATGACATAAGATGCAGGTTCTTTTTTGTCTGCACACCTTGTTAACCTCGAATCCGGGACTTGGTTCGGAGAAAAGCTTTGCTTGTATTCCGTTCCTTCTTCGGTCACATGAATACTCCTGTGTTGCTAGTTGTATCACGTTGGTTTGTGATTGCACGACCTACGTGGAAGTGCAGTCAATTATATAAAAATCATAGTCGGCCAACCTAAAGCATTTGGCTCCCTGTGATAAAGACACCATCGCAAAAAAAAAAAAAATTTACTGCATGGCACGCTATGAAAAAGAACGAGGGTAATCAGCAGCACGCAGTTTATATTACACCGAACTCGCGCAGAAGCGCTCCGTCTGAAAAGTTTTTGCGCCAAATTCGCGGCATCGACCATGTTTTTCTCTGTATGTTTTGTCAGGAAATTGCTGCTTACATCTGGTGACAGGGGCAGCGGCGGAGACGGGAGTAGCCGATTGGCAGCAGCAAAAGCGGCACGATAGTGGGGTGGGAACCTTCGCCGTCTGGCACATTCGGTTTTGGCGCGCGAGACCGACGGGTGGTCCGTCGCGGGGGACGGAGACGGCTTTGCGGCTCCCGGGGTAGCCGGGCAAGCAGCCACGGGATGCACGCGTCCGCCAGGTGCGGAAGGGGATCTCGGCGCCGATTTTGCGTTTGCCTTTGGCCCCGCGCGCGCGTGGGTTGAGACTTGAGAATTGATCGAGAGGTTCCCAGCTCGGCGGAGCGGGCGGAGGTATCGATGATTACCATCTTCCGGTGTTGTGGGCGTTCCAAAAAAGCGTCGGTCAAAGTTTATGCGCTGTATGTAGTATCGCCGGCCCCGGCGCCGGTGGCCAATTATTGATCCTTGCTTTGGTTAGTTAGGCCAACTCCACCGCACGACCCCATTTTGTCCGGTGTGTCCGTTTAGGGTAAAACGGACATACCAGATGACCCAGAGACAGACCCCATTTTATCTTTTTGTCCGTTTCGTGTCAGTTTCACCTCATCTCTGGGCCAAAGTTGGTCTCATTTTGAGGTCAAAGCGGACACAGACGTACACTTTCTGGCCACTCCTCGTCCGCCTTGGTCCGCTTGCATGTGCAGTGTGGCCCGCCTGTCATACAAATAAAAAAGGGCCCACCAACCCACCCACCCACTGCTGCATGCGACTGGCGGGCTCGGCGAGCGCACAGGCG
>NC_057805.1:17327375-17343264 GCF_018294505.1 Triticum aestivum
CGCCAGGTGCTGCAGCGGGCTAGCGTGGCAAGCAGCGCGAGCTGGCTGCTGCAGGGTGCGGGCGCGCGGGCACCCGCGGTGGCGAGCGGGCGAGGAGCTGAAGGGCTGGCGGACAATTTGGGTTCGGTCGCGGCGCTGGGCGCCTCCAACAACAAACGGACACGCGTGTTCGTTTGGCTACCTATTGCCACCCCAAACGGACGAAATCCGAACAAAGCGGACGTCCGTTTGGAACAAAGTAGACGCGTGATTATATTTGGGTTCGGTGAAGTTTGGGGCCGTACCGCCTCTTCGTGAAAGCGAAAAAGGCGAAGAAAATGGCCATGTGGAGAGTTCATAATAGGACCGTCTTGTTCTGGCCATGAGTCGTTCTCATTCATACGTAGGGGGTCAAGCTAGGCGCCTCGTGCTGGTCCTTTCCTAGTAGGAGCAGGGGTACTTCCGCCGAACCATTACAAAATTGTGTTCATCCGATGATTTGATTCGTGGAAAAAAAATTAAGGAGGTTCAAGACTAGATGTTCATAATCAGTCGTTGTTCATAATCAAACCGGTGACCGATTCGGATCGTAAGACAAATAGATTAGTTTTTGTTTAATATTTTTAAAATAAACATGGTTTGCTATTTCTCAATCTTTGAGGAAGATGTTATGTTCGGATCGACAATGTCCTAAAAATATTGTCGTGCGTTTGGTTAATTATATGATCCATGAACCTTGAAACTAGTATCAAACGTGTTTAGTTTCTCATCCCTACAACTTGAATGGAGGTTGTATCCTCATCCTCAATACTTAGATGGTTAAGTTTTTTGCGGTGGGACCAGTCCATTCGGATTCAAGTCTTAGACTTGGCACGCGTGATTGTGTATTTTTTGAATTTATTTGAGGTTCTCTGGCGCTATTCTTTCAATGATATGGTATTCCTGTCAACTACAAGGTGTATGTAGCGACTTAGTCAACCTAAAAAATACCCATAAACATTTTCCAGTGCTCTTTACAGAGGCACACCACCAAACGGTAACATATCCCTAAAAACAACATTTTCCAACACTCTCTTTGAATTGACATGTTGCCAACATTTAGGTCCGGAATGTATATACATTTTTTGTAAGCCGTTTTTTCTCAAATATTGAAAACAACCAAACTTCAACAATATCCCAAACATAAATACTTCAACGCAACAACAATTCAAAGATCAATATTGCAATGCAATAGTAATTCAAATATAATCAATCCAAACGTAAAAGTATACAAATGAAATAGTTTAGATTTAAATTTATAATTTATTCAGCCAAAAAATGCTCCCCTAGATCATTCGGAAGCTGTGCATGAGATCCTCGATCGCTCAAGAACAATGACCTGCATATCCTGTTGTGACAATGAAAGTAATGCTCGAATGGTACGTCAGGGGCAAAGTAGCTCTCGTAAAGATCAACGTGACTTCTTTACAATCTATCTGTAGACAATGAGGGATGAAATTAATCCACATACACGATATGAATTCTGAAGCGGTGTTTGGAGTCTACTTTTTGTCGTTGTAAACAACATCAAGTTAAACCCTGCATCAGCACCCGAGTATACCTCATTATCGTCCCACCGTTAGCCAATGGGTTGCCATCGGTCGATGTCATTCACAACCACTATTTCCGAACTCCTGCACCCAAAGTCAAAAGTTAAATGGGTCCTCCTACAATCCTCTAATAAGTTATATATAAAACCAAAAAATCATCTAAGTTGTACTCCCTTCGTAAACTAATATAAGAGCGTTTAGATCACTAGAGTAGTGATCTAAATGGTCTTATATTAGTTTACAGAGGAAGTATATACAAACGAAAAAAAGAAGCAGAAAGCATTTTCCCAGCATTTGGTTTTGGATAATCACCAGACTTCATGAAAAGCCAAAAGGAAAAACCTGCCACGTGTGACCAGTCGTCCATCGCAGGACGACCCGAGACCGCGAGGAGTCGGTCGGTCACGGGCTCACGGCTCCCTCCTCCTCCCTCGTCCCGCCCGCCGTCCCCTTTCCCGGCGAGTCGTGACAAGCGAAAAAGGAGGAGGAAAGGAAGAAGAAGAGAAGCACCCAAGTACGGTACCCACCCAAGACCCAACCCAACCGCCGCCGAGCCGCCCGCCAGCCAGCCAGCAGTTTATTACCCCACTCATCCTCCTCCTCCTCGGGCATTTAAACCTCTTCACCTACCTCCACCCCCCCACCCCCAATAAACTGCGCGGCGCGGCGCAGGAATTTTATAAAACACGAGGATTAATTAAACCTAGCACGCGCACGCATCCGCCTCTCCTCCCCGCCGTCCAGCGCGGCAGGCGGCGCCCGATCCGGCCCCGCCGCCCGCCACATGCACCCATTCTGCTGCGTGCCCCCCGTGCCGGTCTCCCCCGCCTCCTCCGCCGCCGCGGCTGCGGCGGCGGCGTCCGCGCCCCCCGCGGTGGCGGGCCTCCCTCCCGCCATGCCGCCGCCGCCGCCGCCGCCGCCCCAGCCCGCCCGCTGCTGCAGCAGCAGTTCCGCAGCCGGCGAGCGGCGGGCGCGCGTGGCGGGCGTCGGCGTCGGCGGCGGGCCCTCCTCGCCGCCTGACGGGGTGAGGCTGAACGAGATCGTCGGCGGCGGCATCTCCGGGGTCCTCTACAAGTGGGTCAACTACGGCCGCGGGTGGCGGCCGCGCTGGTTCGCGCTCAGCGACGGCGTGCTCTCCTACTACAAGATCCACGGGCCCGACCGCATCGACCTCTCGCGCGACACCGACCGCGGCGCCAAGGTCATCGGCGAGGACTCGCTCCGCCGCCTCGCGCGCCCCTCCGCCACCCCCTCCTCCTCCTCCTCCGCCTCCGCCCCCCACTCCAACGGCCACGGCCACGGCCACGGCCACCACCACACGCCCCGCAAGCCCCTCGGCGAAATCCACCTCAAGGTCAGTCGCCCGCTCGATGCTTCGATCGATTCGGTCATCTGATCCGCAGATCCATTTCCCTCTGTTTCTGACGCTGAAACGGGTGGTTGACGTGCAGGTGTCGACCGTCAGGGAGAGCAGATCGGACGACAGGAGGTTCTCCGTCTTCTCGGGGACCAAGAGGCTGCACCTGCGGGCCGAGACGCGGGAGGACAGGGCCGCGTGGCTCGAGGCGCTGCGCGCCACCAAGGAGATGTTCCCGAGGATGTCCACCAGCGAGATGGTGGGGCCGGGGGACACCGCGGCCGCCGCGGCGGTCTCCACCGAGCGCCTGAAGAAGCGCCTGCAGCAGGAAGGGGTCAGCGATGCTGCCATTGCTGATAGCGAGAGGATCGTGCGGGAGGAGTTCGAGGCGCTGCACAAGCAGCTTGTGCTTCTCAAGCAGAAGCAGGCGCTACTCCTTGACACGCTCCGCCATCTAGAGGTATTCACAATTATCTCACCTTGCTTCGAGCAGAACTTGATTGTGCATGGGAGTAGGAAATTTTGGTTTCCGCTGCATGGTGTGATATTGTTCCATTCTCTACATGGTTTTTAATTAATGAAGAAACAAGTACAGAGCTACTGACGTACATTGAGGCACAGAAGAATTTTGCCGTTCTGCGTACACCAATTGACATGAGTGTACATCGAAACTGATTTTGAATACTGGCTGTCACCATGGGTCGTGCTGTACTTACATTTCTTTGAGCTTTCTGCCACTGTTGTTTTATTGAGTTAGTACTTGCATTTCTTTGAACTCTTCTGCCACTGCTGTTTTATTGAGTTTGTCAGATGCTGCAGTCTGTTTATTAGATCCGTATCAGGTGGAAACCTATATTGAGTGTTAAGTTCATGGAAGGTGGGAACTATGTGCTGAGGTTTTGGTAAATTGTGAAGAAACCTGTAGATGTTGGTGATTTCTGCAGACAAACCATTATTCATGCATGTTTACCCATTTTTGTGTATTTCAAATGTGTCCATCCTGAGAATTTTGAAAACTAGAATATGTTTTGGCACTTTATTTCGGTTTCCACCTTATATATTCCTTTAAGGTTATGTTGTGTTGAAGCATACACATACCATGTGCATGCAAACACCGGAGCGCCTCCTAGCACACATGTTTTTGGAGGAATCAGTGAGAAGCAAAGGTAGATGGGAATGGAGAACAGGTGAAAATAATGCCGTAGTCAGAACAGTTTTAATAGAATTGGTGCTGCATTGGTTTAGAATTCAGTGAGTAATATTTTTTCTTGTCTGTTGGGTATTATTCTCGATTCACCTTGTCAGGTATTGGTGGGAAATATATTATAATGAATAGTAAATTGCCCTTTCTGCCACCTAATTTCAACGATAACCATGCCAATCACCAGTGTTTAGTTTTCTTTGCACTTAACACAATGTAAATGTTGCACTTTGCACCAGGCGACATCTTGTTGCCATCTCTTCTTGACCTCTTAACAGACGAAAACAGTAGGTTCCTGTCCGGTTGGGTTGAGACCTGCTGCAATGTGAAATGGTGTTAGGTGCAAAGATATCCAAACCTTACTGTTTTGTGCAACTTGGGTTAAATTAGGCCGGGAACATGTGCAATTTTACTCAATATTAAATGTATTAAAGTTTTCTAGATGGCTTGTTACTGTGGTTAGATGTACTCTGCTGCTCATATGTGCATTTCTGCTTGTATTTATTTTAATGCGATTTAGCAAGATCAACTTTCATTGTGCGACTCCCTCTGGCTCCTTCCCATGCTAGATCCCAAGTACATGTTAAAAATCATATGTCAGACAATTATGAACATGAGATACCTCTCCTACAATGGACATGAGTAGGGAGTCAGTCAGGCTGGTTAGAAAATTAAGGACGTATGCTAGAAAAACAATCCATTGTTGTTGTTGCTGCAGAAATAATGGAATATAGCTAGCTCTGATTATCTATTGTTCTCCTTTGTTTGTGTTACATGTAGAACATTTTTGCCATTTGATAGATCAGACATTCTAAGCTTTCTTCCCCTTGACACTCTTCCAACGCATTGATTTGTAAGACTATGTATTCTGATTTTTCCCTTGTAATTTTAGATACATCAATGGATTTCATATTATAGATGTTCTCATCTTACATTGTTCCTGATTGCAATTTTATATATTCTGATGTTTCCTAATTAATTTTAGATCTATTCAATTTTTTTAGTATCGATGTTCTCATTTGACAATGTATTCTGTTTTGTTGCCTTGCTGTAGACAGAAAAGGTCGATTTGGAGAATACCCTTGTTGATGAGAGCCAAAGACAGTCGAAAGAGTATGGATCTGCTTCCAGACCAAGGAATGAGAAGCTTAGTGGTATGACATATTGACAGTTAGTGTAAATCTTACTGCTACGCATGCTATTGCTATACGTGCGTTCTGAAATATCTTCTGATAATTTGTTGGTAAAATTATCGACCATTATGATTCATCCCTGCTTTTATGAAGGAAATTTTTGATTTATGCTGGTGAATTACTCCACACACATATACCATCTAAAATAGCTGTAACTCTAGAATGTCAGACAAAATTGTGGTGGTTTGGTTCAAAATGAGCATTGCTGATTGGTTGGCCAAAGTGTAACCAAACTATATACATGCATGAGCAGATGGACATCATATTTACTAGGGCTGTGTTCGGTTCATGGGATACTTTGAGTGCCTATGGGTATCCCAAATGGTTAGAGATAGCGATCTATCTTTTGGTTCGAGGGATGAGGGGCGGATAGGTTGACCATTCAATCAGCATGGTCCGTTTGAAAACTGTTTGATATGTGATAACCATTTTTTAGTTGTAAAATAGTAACTTGTAGTTCCGTTAGCAACAGTTTTGGAGATCAGTCTAGATCTTTTCCTTCTCTCCCTTTTCCTTCATGATTTCTTCATTTGCTGTTCTTAGATATCAATTTTCCGAGGTCTTGAATGCACATATTGGTTTTCTCTTTTATGGAGTCCTCGGTGTTCCTTCCAAACTCTCTTTGGATTATATCATGAATGTCGATTCAATATTTGATTTACTTTTGTCGACAACTTAAATTATCGTTCCTCTTTTTTCAGAAGGAAGTGGTAGCGAATCTGATGATTACAATGAACCACAAGATCCTGCTGAAGAGGAGACTGACGATGAAGAGAACATATATTTTGATACAACTGATTTCCTTTCGTCTAGTTCTTTTAAAAGCAGTGGATCTGATTTCCAAAGATCTGAAGCTGGTTCAGATGATGAGGATGACTACCCGATGGATGGAATTGATCCTTCTATGAAGTCTGTTGGAATTAATTATCCGTATGTGAGAAGGCGTAAGAAGCTACCAGATCCAGTTGAGAAAGAGAAGGGTGTTAGTTTGTGGTCAATGATCAAGGACAACATAGGAAAGGATCTTACCAAAGTCTGTCTGCCTGTTTACTTCAATGAACCTCTTTCATCATTACAAAAATGTTTCGAGGATCTTGAGTATTCCTACCTTATTGATCGTGCATATGAATGGGGCAAAAGGGTATGTCTTCTTCCTCACTATTCTCAGCATGTCAAGGGAAGTGCGTGACTTTCCCTTTCATACTAAAACTTAAGTAGCTTAACCTGAAACTTAAGTAGCTTAGAGGTGGTTTCTTTCGATTTTGCATTGTGTCATCTACTCCTCTCCAGGTTCTTGTTATCTCCTGCTTTGCAGTTGTAGCATATATCCAATCTTAGTTTTGGTTAGTACCAAAGAGGATATCAATGTACTGATGTGATTACTCCTGTTTTTGTCCTACATATTACACCTTTATGGAATGTCTTCCATTTTGCTCTAAACTCATTTGAGTGCATTCTAAATCCGCCTCTAACACTTCTTGGTGTCATTATGTTTAACCTCTCCACCATTTTGTTTCTTTGCAAAGATGTCAGAACTTCTCTGTGTGCATGTTATCTGTAGTAGTGGCAAGAACTAACTTGTGATTGAACATGTTTATTTGCTTATTTCTACCGTGAGATGAACCACATTTATGCATCTTACATCTCTATGTTGAATACTCAGGGGGATAGTCTGATGAGGATTCTAAGCGTTGCAGCATTTGCTGTTTCTGGTTATGCCTCTACGGATGGAAGGAGTTGTAAGCCCTTCAACCCTCTTCTTGGGGAGACCTATGAAGCAGATTATCCAGACAAAGGTCTTCGTTTTTTCTCAGAAAAGGTATGTTTATGAACCTTTAGAAATCCAGTAATATGAATAACAGGTTCCTACTGTTGGTTAGCATAGTCCACTGTTTATTCTCCTAACTTATTTCTTACATTCTGCTTGTGTAACTTAACACCTTAAACTTCTCCATGGACTAGTTTGAATCTTCTTTAAGAACAGCCTGCTGCAATACTGCTGCAGTGCTCCATGTAGTCGTTACTTTGGATTTTCTACTCCGTACCTATTGAATCACCAAATGGCCTTTCTTTTGTAGACTTAACAGATACTTGAGGCCCCTACAGATTTTCTTCAAGTTTAGTTTGTCTGCTTCTGCATGTTGATTTATATAAAAATATTCAATACCACTTGCCAGGTTAGTCATCATCCAATGGTTGTTGCATGCCACTGTGAGGGAAATGGCTGGAGGTTTTGGGCAGATAGCAACCTGAAGAGCAAGTTCTGGGGTCGCTCCATTCAACTTGATCCTGTTGGTGTGTTAACACTGGAGTTTGATGATGGTGAAGTTTTCCAGTGGAGCAAGGTATTATTACCTACTCCCTCCGTCCGCGAATAAGTGTACATCTAGCTTTTTTCCTAAGTCAAAGATTTAGAATTTTGACCAACTTTATAGAAAAGAGTAGTAGCATATATGATATCAAATTGATATATTATGAAAGTACATTTCAAAACGAATCTAGTGGTACTAATTTAGTGCCATAAATGCTGCTACGTTTTCCTATAAAATTGGTCAAAGTTTTAAAACTTTGACTTAGGACAAAAGCTAGATGTACACTTATTCGCGGACGGAGGGAGTAGTTACCAAGAAATGGTTAACTCTATGAAATGATTAACTCTGAAATGACTAACTGAAAATATGCTATCACAGGTGACCACTTCCATTTACAATCTCATATTGGGTAAACTGTATTGTGATCACTATGGTACTATGCGCATACAAGGTAATCGTGAATATTCATGTAAGCTGAAGTTCAAGGAGCAGTCAATTATTGATCGCAACCCTCATCAGGTATTTAATAAATTGCCTGTATACTAGATGTATTTTGAATGCTTGTTCTTCTGATTTCTCCTTTTACTTCCTAACTTAGCAGTTTGTTTGTCACTAAGATGATGCTTTTCCGTGCATATTAGTTAAAGCAAGTGATGCATCTGTGCCTTTTGGCAAGACGTATTTTTTAACAATTTATATAGATTCATTTGAAAGCATAATGGGCCATTTTGACCTATACTGCTCTGAATAGTTTGATCATATTCCAACTTAAGCCTTTTGGGCAGTGAAGCCTCATACAGAGGGTGGGCTTTTATCTAGAAATGGGGCTGAAATGTTATTTGTACCACCTGAATAAAACAGCGAGAATCGAAAGCATAAAGCTCATTGACTCCCAATCCAGAAATGTTTTGACTCATCCTACCAGCCAAAGGTAGGACACTTAATTTCCCCTTGCCATTTCCATCCTTAATTTGACCTGCCAAACACCAACTGAAGGAAGAATACTCCCGCAGAACTGCTGTTAGCTTTGTTGAGTTGTGGAGCCTGAAAGGTGTGGCTTATATCAAGGATGCCGAAGCACATTACCACTCATTGATCATTTGGTAGTTTGTTTTTCCTTGTTCGTAATTTAATCTGTCAGAAATAAGTTTCCATCTATTTAAGATGGCATCCCTGAAATAGGGGAGGTTGTGTCCATGGTTCAAGCATGAATGAACTTCTAAAAGTAACCCAAATCTGTCTATATTTCTCCCCCAGCACCCCTCCTCATGAAGCCTTCAACGCTTGATTACTTTCCTCACTTAGGTATTTGCTTTAATTGAATTATTGTTCTGTTGCTTCAGAACAAGGTTCATCAGCTGAACAATATGTTTTCTTACGAAACACTTCACACACATCCATCTGAATAATGTGAACATGACAAATTAATTGCTTCAGCCAAAAAAAACTCTCATCACACGGCTTTTTAGAAGACCAGTTATAAGTTGTTCTGAATTTCTTTATTCATTCTCCAGACTATGTATATTTTCTCTCTTTATTTGTGTGAGTACCTTAACTTTCCGATAGTGCAAACATCTTAGTCTAACTTAGCATAGTTGTACTGATGTATGTGCAGGTCCAAGGTGTTATTCAGGACCGAAGTGGTCGAACTGTTGCTACACTCTTTGGTAAATGGGATGAAAGCATGCACTACGTGATGGGTGATTGCTTTGGAAAAGGCAAAGGATCTGAGAATTTTTCAGAGGCCCATTTGTTGTGGAAAAGGAGTAAACCACCAAAGTTTCCCACTCGATACAATTTCACTAGCTTTGCGATCACATTAAATGAACTTACCCCTGGATTGAAGGTGAGGGTGTTAGCTTTGCAGCAAGCTTCACTTTAACATCGTACTGATATATGTGTGGACTTACACTAATGATTGATTATTGAATATACCCAACCTATATGCAGGAAAAACTGCCACCAACAGACTCAAGATTGCGACCGGACCAGAGGTGCCTAGAGAATGGTGAATATGAAAGAGCAAATGCTGAGAAGTTGAGGCTTGAGCAGAGACAACGGCAGGTTAGTCAACTTAACCCTTCACATTCCTTATTTTCATTAACTCTATGCCTTGCTTACATTTGATTTGTCTTGAACAAACTTTTGGATTGGCTGAATTACATACCACCTCTGGCCGATTCACATGCTTGTAAGCGCAATACAATATCTGAAATGAACCATGGCCTGATGTGTCACATGCTTGTAAGCGCAATACAATATCTATTAAAATGAACCATGGCCTGATGTGTCACATGCTTGTAAGTGCAATACAATATCTATTAAAATGAACCATGGCCTGAAGTTGCGAGGTCTGAATGAGATTACCAGTATGCTGGATTCATATGGCTGCGAATATAAACTTACATACAGTTACCTAGTGGGATCGAAATAAACCTATACGCCATGTTGTGCACAGAAACTCTGGGCTGTTAGGTCCTGGTTGGGTTTTGCCACCTGTTTCATACTCTACAATAAATTCGAAGCATTCCCTTGGTAACAGCAGGCCAGATGCTGGTTCGCTCTCTGTTATGCTACCATGTATTAAAAAAGTTTGGTTTATTCGCTCCAGTATTTTTTATTCCCTCTGTATCAAAATATAAGATGTTTTTTGACACTATCATAGTGTCTTATATTTTCATACGGAGGGAGTATTTAATAAGTTTGTTTTGTATTCAATAATTTTGTAGTGAAGTCTTTTTTTAGTGGATAATTGTGTTCTGATGCACCACATTGGACTCCATTCTGATGCGCCAACTATCTGTAAAATGAGCATCACAGGCTTTCAGCTGTTTATGTGTGAAAAATCAGAAGACATGAACTAGGCACAAACAACCGTAGTATAATGTGACTTGATAAGTTTGATTTACTCACTTCAATAATTTTGGATTTAATATGCTCAGTTTGATCATTCAATAGTTTTGGAGTGGTATAACTCTGATACACCATACTGGACTTCTACAGATCTGAAAATAACAATCACTTCAACTCATTTGGATTATTCATATGATAATAGGCTCGAAAAGTTCTTCATGTATCATTATAGAGACATGATATGGTACCCAACTATACTGCAGGCACGGAAGATGCAGGAGAGTGGGTGGAAACCTCGGTGGTTTGCGAAGGATAAAGGTAGCGACACATACCGCTACCTCGGTGGTTACTGGGAATCCAGAGAAAAGAGCAGCTGGGACGGCTGCCCTGACATTTTCGGACAACTTCCAAACGATCTAATGATCACTGACTAGGTTCAAGTAGGTTACAGGTCTTCTGGTTCTCTGTTTTTCTTCTTGTTTTTGGATCCGTTGGTTCCAATTTTAGTGGTTTATAGTAGAGCAATTAAATGCCTTTCCACCTGTAAGCAAAGGCTGGCCTTCAGATACATTGTTTTAACGTACATAATAAGAGTGTCGTTCGTCCAAAAGGTCACTCTGAATCAAATGTTCTCTTGTGGGGATTTCACTCGCACAAGTTCAGAGTGGTGTTATATAGGCATTTGTGTATATTTGAATATGTAATGTGCATTGAAGCGCTAAAGAATGTTAAAGCATGCATACTGATGGCGTGCCATCTATGGCATCGAGATGAAGTTTCATTTACCTTTTGTTTGCTGATGTATCTGTCTTGCTTAGCAGTTACTCCCTCTGTTTTGAATTACTTGTCTTAGATTTGTCTAGATACGGATGTATCTAGCACTAAAATGAATCTAGGTACGGATGTAACTAGATAAATCCAAGACAAATAATTCGGAACGGAGGGAGTAGCACTCAAGAAAACAACATTCACCTTCAAAGCATTTTTTTCCTTCCGGGGTGGATCACACAAGTTTGCCCCTGAAGTATGTGGCGTATTTCTTCACGTTGTTTGCCAGCCAACTTCTGTGCAGCTGCAACTATTACAGGGTTTTGGAAGTTGTCTTGGCCGAAACAGCCTGCGCCTCTTCTCCGATGATTGATCGATAGCTACCGAAAAGTGAGCAGCATCACTACAAGATTTTGAACATTTACCTCTTGTTTTGAGTTTTTTTTTATAAACACTTCTTTTTTTGAGCTAGATCTTTTTGTTTTGTAGAAATTTATACATCACCAAAAGAAAAGAAACGGGCACAGCCCAAACCAAAGATATATACTGGGTTAGTAGCACGGGCCTATTGTGGGCTCAAGGGCGTCTGCGTGCCGCGTCAAACAACAACTCTCGTGGACTGCTCCATCCCCGCTAGCCCAAAATCACGCAGGCGTCTCCTCCCCGGGGAATAAAAAGGGCGACTCGCAGCTCCACAGTCCGAGAAACCGCACGCCCCTTTCCCACCCCGCCGCCGTTAGCCCCCCTTGCCAACTGGCAAGCTTCTAACAATGCGTCCGCCGTATGATAAGATGGATCCCATCGATCCTTGCCTTCTCAGCTTCCTCAGCCACCATGGCATCGACGGCGCCTTCGAGATCCTGTCTTCCCCCGGCGATCCGGCAGCGGAGGAGACGAAGGATGCCTTCCAGAAGGTGGCTCCAATCTCTCTTCTCCTCCAGCACGGTTTCTTCTTTGAATTGACTGCCTGCGTCCTCGACCGAGTATATATCCATGTTCGTGTTACGGGACGTGAGAAATACGTTCACCATGAGACGGTTTGAGTTCTGCTCCACTAACATCTGTTCAGATCGTCAGTGATTTCTGTAGAACGCCTCGGGCCGTGGACGTGGAAGGCATGGCAGATGGAAACACAGGGAAAGTGGTAACAACTAAACATCATCTCCATCCATCCATATGCCGTTGGCTGAATGCGGTAATATGTTACCGCTAATCTCTTCTCCGTGCTTACATTAATCAATAGTGTGATAATATTGATGTCCATTCAGCTCCTTGGCGGTGAAGAGAAACCTAGCGCCATGAAAAGAGAGCACGGGCCTGCTGAAGGCGAGCAGGATCCAAAGAAGCCAAGAACAGCAGAAGGCTCATGCATGTGACCAGGTGTGATCATTTGAGTAAATTGCAGTCTGTACTACGACGACTGAATTTGCGCGTCTTCAGACAGAGGCAACTAGTGTGATCATTTGAGCGTGATTGAGGCCTCATTTTTGGATGTACCACTTTTATGTCATGCACAATCTTTCGACTGAATTTTCTTTATACACATATAAATTCAGTGTGATCGAAGCCTCATTTTTGGATGTACCACTTTTGAATTTTGCACATCTTCAGAGGCAACTGGTGTGATCGTTCGAGTAAATTGCAGTCCGTACTATGATAAATCGAGTTGCGCGTCTCTTTCCTCATACTAAAGATGCACTGTCATATCCTTAAATCTTCTCCATCACTATTATTAAGTGGTATTATGCAAGGAGATGAGACCCGGTACAGTGAGATGCAAATCAGCAAGACGGGATCGATAGCCTACAAAAACATCAACAAATAAAACCAATATTGAACAAGGTCCACATTGACCGAGAAGCAAAAGTAGTGGTCCCACCACTTTCCGGTACATCTTAGGGTGGAGATTTTTCTTCACAGTTCTTGTTTGATCACAAGGATGTGTATAAAGCAATAGCATGGCATATGCATAACAAAAGTATAACACACCTATAGCATATTAACATGGCATATCAAACATATCTAAATAAAAGCGTAGCCACCACATGTAATAAAACTCCCCTGCAAAAATATATATAGTAAAACCGACAGATAAATCGAATGCAACATAAAGCATGGTCATCAAATATTTCAGAAAACTCGGATGCAAAGTTCAGAGGCATATGTTAGGTGGTTGGCTTGCCTTAGGCAGAAGAGTATCGATGAATGGTGCGAGGAACACAAGGATGGGGGCTATCGATAATATTCTGCTCTGGAAAAGGCTGAAAATGAAACTGGACATGGGTGCCAAATTTATGTCATGCAAACTGAATAAAAGTGGTACTGAAAGATTGTGCTCTCCAAGAGAAACACATAGGACTGGAATCACCTCAACCGGAATTACAGTTGAAGAGTTATATGGCTTTGAAGTTTCAAGGGCAAAACTAAAAAACTGACTTCTCTCTTTGAACCAGACGGACACGTACCAGGCATGAATACATTTCTTTGCGGGAGAAACATAAATGAGATGAATTACGCTAATGAAAATATAACCAGAGGGGTGTTGTGCTGTGGGCGAAAACTTGCTAGATGGGCTTGCTAACCATTGGATAGGGCGACGAATAACAACTGGGTCATGGGCTGAAGCTGGGCTGGCTTGAAGGAGAGGATGGGTCGACAATTAGGCCCGGCGCGATTAAGTGGCTGATGTCCAGGCCCAGGGCCTTGGAGAGGCTGACGGTGGGCATGGGTCAACGCGGTTTGACCGGTATTTGTCGTTTCCTCCCGCGAAAATCCGGCGAGAACAGATGGATTCTCTGACGAGGGCTATCGGGACCATTCACGACGATCTTGATATCCACGAGCTCAGCAAGATGCTGCACATCCCATTGTGTAGTCGTTGGTCGGCGGGGAGGTTGGGATCATCGACGATTTTGGCTTGCTCTCCTGCTTCTAGTGAACGGCATCGACTCGCATAGCATCCAATCGAAATTTATGTATGAGGAGAGGAATCAAGTTGCGTTGTATTGATCGAATCGGGCAAAACAATGGTAGGGCTTCCGCGAACGAATGTGAGCAAAAAAGAGGGGTATGGATAGCGTACCTTTGGAGGGAGCTGTCTGATGAATAGAGAGAGAGAGAGCTCCGAGTGCAAAGGGAGGCTAGAGAGGGCTTAAATATGTTGTGCGAGGAGCTCTGCACTAATTGCATACGCGAAGCTCAGGTGACTTCGTGTGGAGTGACTGGGAGCTAAGGGGGGAGGGGGGGGTGATCGGGCTCTAGAGGGTTCGTGCGTCGCTCGCAACTGGGGACTGGGTTGGGGGTAGCTGCCTCAGAGGGGCTAGCTAGGCTAGGCATGCGTGTGATGACAAGTCGTCGGGCGCGGGGGACGGGGCTCATTGCCCTATCACCATGCAATATAGGCGCTCTGGATTGCTAATGCTTTTCAAACATAAGCTTGCATGTCAACATAATAGATATTTGGCATCCGTTGTATGGGAGATTGCTAATGGTCTTCTTTCTAGCGGGATAATTTGGGATGGTGATCATTGTGTAAAAATATCATACATAATGGATCAGAGTAAAATACAGTTCCTTCACAAAGTGTCTTTTATGATAGAAAGGGCTTTTGGATGCTCTGCCCAAAATTGGAGCAAGGTTGGTTCATTACTTTGTGTCCCTAGGCATCATTAGAGTGTATATGAATTATTTAATAATTTTTGAAGCGATAGAAAAGGTAGTTGCATTGAAAGGGTTGTCAAATAGGCATTTCCTAAAATAGCAAAATAATATTTTTACTAACTCTAATGGAGTCAAGAATTTTACTAGATGACAAAGGGGCACAAACGTCCACCTAGTTTCATAATTTTTGGAGGCAGTGAAAATATACTTTGATTTTTATGAGCCAATAATTGACACAAAAGGTATATTGAATAAATAGAAATATTGCATAATGACATAACAATAGTTTTTTTTAGAAATGGGCTTTATACACGTCATAGAAGCTATGGTAAAAATTGAAGAATCATAGGTGCAAAGAAAGAAATAAGTTTCCTACAATGGACAATAAATGAATGAACATTTTAATATTTTGGGTCACAAGTGTCATAAGGAAGGTTCAAGGTTCCAGGCGATAGAGTTTGCAAAGTTACCAAGTTCATTCATCAGATATCCAAAAAAAATCCAAGAAAGTCAACACACTCAAAAAGAAAAAAACATGGAGGTACATTCACACGTGAAATTTCCGAAATCACTAATTAAGGAGTACTCGTTGCAAAGAACACTCCATCTTCCCAGGTCACGACAAGTGGCGCACATGTAGCGCGCCACTTGTCGCAACCGGGGAGTTTTCCTTTTTTTGTAGATTCGTTTATTCAAAACGTTTTATCTCTTAAACCGTGCGTCCAAATCTCAAACTGTTTTCACCATTGGATTCCTCGCATCGAGATCTTCAAAACTATATCCCATGTTGATAGGTTTTGGCGAACTTTTTTTTCACGAAAAAAACCGGACGAAAAAAATCGGACGAAAAAACCAAACCGGGAGCACGGTTTTTTCCCTTTCCGAAAAAGGCACGCTCGTGCCTTTCGCGAAATCACAACCGTGCCTCTCGTGGAAGCAAAACCGTGACTCTCGTGGAAAGAAAAAAAAAACAGAAA
>NC_057805.1:17343833-17345151 GCF_018294505.1 Triticum aestivum
CCGTGACTCTCGCGAAAGAAAAAAAAACAGAAAACGCGTTTTTTTTTTCGTTTTCGAAAGGCACGGCCGTGACTCTCGCTAAAGCACAACCGTGCCTCTCGCGGAAGAAAAAACGTGAATTTTCATGAAAGGAAAAAAAAATAAACGCGTTTTTTCGCGCAATTTTTTTTTCAAATTTGGTTTTGGTCGAAATGCTAAGGAAGACCGGGGGAAAACCAAAACGTCGAAAAAAATCGTTTAAAAAGCCGAAAACGCGTGCGGAAAAATTAAAAAAAAATTAGAGGGAGCGTCCAGAGCGCGACACGTGGCGAATGGCTGAGAGCGCGCCAAGTGGCACTGATCGTTGCGAGGCTCCCGAAGGAGCGCTCGTTAACTAGTTGGTCCCTGAAATTTCACTAAATGATGTTCGGTTTGTGACACTGGGCAGGCCTACCTGAGTGATATAGCGCCTATTCGCCGCTTAGAGCGATGACTATGGGCTCCCCGACATTGTTCAAAGTGGAAAACAGTGTATAGGAATGGTAGTGTTGTTTACATTGTTGTTCTTTGGGAGCTCCTATCTAGTTCTTCAGGTGTCGCGAAGATCCAGGTGGCTCGCATGAAATGCACGTGGGCCGTGTCCATTAGTGTTGGGTCCCCAGGGCAGCTTCTCTCAATCACACGGTCGACCTTTCTATCGCACGATCACTAACTAGTAAAAATCCAGTGGCTACTGGACTATAGATAAACATGCTTTTTTAGAGGAATTTGAAAAAATGTTCGTGAATCTGAAAAATTATTCGGTAGTACAAAAAATGTTTGCAAATTTGAAAATTTCTTTGCGAACTCATAATTGTCCACGAATATATAAAGTTCAAAGCTTTTAGTTTTGAAAAATATTCAAGAAGTTCAAAAGATAAATATTCACAAAATTCATTTTAAAGTTTTTTTAAGTTACATTTTTCTAAAAAAAATGTTTTTTAAATAACAAAAAGTAAAAGGCGAAAAAGGGAAAATAAAAATAAAAAACAAACAGGACGCCCCCCCAACTCCCCCAAAAAAGAAAACAAGTGAACAACAGATGGCAAACCGGAAAAGAAAAAATATGAACCATGGAACTTTCAAGAATCTTCCTTAAACTACCACATAACACATGTGGTAAGAAATCCAAATAGTTCAAAAAAAATGTTCCTTAAACCGGGATAACTACTGTGCGTTCTTTTCTTTATATATGCGTAGGCACGGCTAAGGAACTATTTGGGCGCGGCTATATGCCGCCTACTGGAAGGCGCACAGCTGCCTCGCCTCAGTGTGCCGGTGGTGGACCGACCCAGTAGGA
>NC_057805.1:17345624-17361253 GCF_018294505.1 Triticum aestivum
TATTTGAAATTTTCAAAATTTAAAACAGAAAGGAATAAACAAAAAAGAAAGCGAAAAAAGAAATAAACATACAAGAAAAGGAAAAAAAAGAAAAAAAATCAGGTTCTAGAAGCTTCCCAAACCAGTAGGTTAAAACCCGGAATGGGCTTGCCCATGCAAAGGACAAGGCTCGCGGGGGGTACACGTTTGATCGCTATCCCCCGGCCTACGCGGGGAATAATATCCGCCAACTATACTGTTTGCTGCACAAGGGCAAAATAAAATTTGTCGTATTCTTCAGGATATCAAATCGTATTCGCCCTGGGTTTCAAGAACTAGCTTCAACATGATTGTTTGGAGAGCAAAAAAAAAAAAACTTGCTCAAACGTGAGAGTGGAAGGAGACAAGGAGTAATTACGAGGCTGATTAGGAGGCTGATTCAGTAGAGAAGTTTGTACCGTCTCTGTCCTGTGGCCGACATGTTTGGTTTGATCCACCACCACCAGACAAGCTTTCTGTAGTTACAACCACAAATATTACTACGTACTAATGCACAGTGTCGGCTGTGCCCCCCTCACACACTAAATAAATAAATACAAATAGACCAAGAAACTTCTTTGTCAGCACACGATCGATCGACGACGACGAGCGTTGCATGCATGCACGGCGCTCGAGGCGGAGACCGGGAATGACACAAGGGCGGCAAGGCAACTCCGAGAAGGCAGCCGGCGCCGCGCTCGCATTTGATGCCGACGTGAAAGGGCGTCCGTTGCCTCGTCTGGTCTGAGCCGATTCTGACGCTCTGAGGCCACGGAGTAATGTACGTAGCATCTTATCATATGCTAGTAGATTGCTAGTAGATCGACAGGCCACGGCCGCTGCAAACTTGTGCAGGTCGGTCTAGCCGGATGGAGTAAAGAAAGAGGCCACCGCTGCAACGCCGACGCTCGCCGCCTCGATCGACCTGCCGGTCAGCCACGGATGCAGGAAATGTGTGTACCCTGCTGCATGCGTCGGCTTGCTCAAGGACTGACTGCCTCTTTTTTTTTTTGAGGGTAGGACTGACTGCCTCTGTTGGTTTCACAAGGCATTTCTTGCTGCCTGAACATACGGATAAGAGTAGCCACTTGACGTTAGATAAAATAAAACTTGAAGCTCGAGGATTTGAAACGGACTACGTAAGTACCACGTACAGTCAAAATCATGCCAACAGAAACAAGAAAAGAATAGCCATATGCAGTTTTGTTCATCTGGTTTCGGTCCACGGCCATGAAAGCACATACTACCTCAACCGACCAAATATGTTCAGGCCATTTTCGAAAGAGCTCTGGAGGCCACCCCAGAATAGCAGCTGGGTCTCATCTCAGCTGACCAGTCGTCTACCACGGCAGCAATGATGGCATGGCACCTGCCTCGAGCGCGCGTGTGCTAACGTGTTTGCATGATGCTTAATTAGACCCTTTTTTTGAGGTGATGATGTTTAATTAGACTGATGATACTAGTCGGAGTGCGATGAGCGCCCGTGTATAATTACGTGCGCTCTTACTCTAAAATCTCGCATTCAGCAACGTCTACTCTAGTCCTTTCGGTAGAAGCATAATCAGTGGCGCATGATCCACAGTACACTGATCGGTTAGCTCCATAATTAACTTTAGGGGACGATAATGCATCACGGCCTCACCAGCATTTCAATGCAAGTTTGTTTTTCCAAGAGGCCTTTTAAAGTGTTATTTACTAATCACATGGGTTTACCTGAATGTTTTTTCCCACCTGCTAGGTAATGGCTTGTTTTCTATCAGGAGAACAAAATGGATTTTGATAATTTTGTATAACTACCAAAGTAATTAAGTAATTCATTATAATTTTAATTTTGAAGCTTACTAGTCACCCATACCATGCATTACATGAAGATGGCTCCTCTCCCTTCTCTCCCTTCATCCCCCCGCTCCCCGCTCCCCTCCTCCTCCCCTGTCCTCGCCGCGGCCCATGGCTCCCCCGCCTTCCCCTCCCTCCCGCCGTCCCCTCCGTTATCTGCGGGTCGGGTTGGCTCTCCTTGCTCCTCTTCGGCGGCGTCCTTCCCCGGTTCGCGTTTCTGGGCGCTGGGCGACTCGGTGGAGTCGGATTCTGATTCGGAGGAGTGCGCTCCGTCGGTGGTGGTGTCGGTGGTGCCACCCGTGCCTGCGTCGGGCCGCGCCCGAAAATTTGCTCCGGGTGGCCGGGGCCGGCCGATGTCGTTTCCCTCTGGGTCGTCGGGGTGGTGGTGCGTTGGTCGGCGCCGGCGGCGTGCGGGTCGGGGCCCGGCTCCTTCCCCTGAGCGTGGTCTCCTCGGTCCCTCCCCGTCCGCTGTGATGTTGGATTTGGCTGATGTGGCGTCTCCGGTCGCTAGTCCTGCTCGCCCTCCTCCTCTCCGGCCCGGGCCGGCGGCCGTGGCGGCGGTCGCGCCGGATTGTGCGGGGGCGGTTGGTGGCCAAACCCTAGATCCGGTCTGCCCTGCGATCGAGCTGGGCCTTGGTGGGCTCGTGGGCCTGGCGGCGCCTGGTTCGATTCGGGCTGGGCCGCCCGGGCCCCCGGCTCTGTCGTCCCTCGAGTCTTTTCCCCCCTCTCGTCTGTGGGCCCGGGACAGCTGGTTGTGGCCACTGCTCCGCGTCCGTCCCCTTCCCAGGCCTGCGGTCCCGTTCCGGCCCATTCGGCCCCCTCTGGCCTGGCCTGTTGTGGCTATTTATGGGTGCGCCGCGGTGCCTCTCCCCCCTTCCTAGGGTTTCCTGCTTCCGCCGCCGATATCCGCAGGGCGCGTCGCCCTATCCGCCATTTTTCCAGATCCGCTTCCTCCCCACCTCCTCTCCTCCTCTCCTTCGCTGAAGTGATCGCCATGGACAAGTCTAGGGGTTCCTCCTCCGAGGCCCTTTCGGGTAGCAAGCGGGCCCGTGAAGCTTCGCCGGGCGATGGTGTCGATCTGACCTATGAGGCGGAGCTGCGGTCGAAGCTCGAATCTGAGCGGGCGGTGCGCGTGCTGCCGGGCGAGCGGGAGGATTGGGAGGCGGGGCCGGAGCGCTCCGTGGCCAAATCTGGGACGGCGCTCCCTGGATCTGGTGGTGCGTCGGGGTCGGGGCTGGATCCGTGGGAGGCCGCTGCTGCTTCGGCTGGCGGTGGCTCCTCCTCGTCGGTGCCGCGTCCCGCTCCGGCCAGGGGCCCGGTCCCTCCGCCCCGGCCACCTCCTCGCTCGTTTGCGGCGGGCGCTGCCTCTCGCTCGGGGCCGCGCTTCGGGCCTGGCTCTTCCTCTTCACAGGCTGGGGATTGGCGTCCTCCTCCCTCTGCTTTGGGTGCCCCTTCTACAATCCGTGGTGATGGCATCCTGCCGCCGCCGCCGCCTCCCCCTCCTCGCCAGCATCCCGCTTCCTCGGGCCCTTCACCGACCCTGACTTGTTTTGCTTGCCATCGCCGAACCACTTCCAATCTACATGCACTAACCCACCCTTCTGCCTCATTTGTCGCTCCGATGGTCATCTTACTGTGGACTGCCGTAACCGTACCAAGAGCCCCTCCTTCATTCTGTTTGGCTTGGGTTTACCCGGATGTTCTTTCTTCGCTCTGGACGCTGATGTTCCTGTGGTGATGGCTGCGCCATCCCTCTCTAACGCGGCCATCATCACGGTGTGTGGCCAGTTGATTTCTCCGCAGACCCTCCTGGATGGTTTGAAAATATGGGACGATGGTGGCTGGGACTGGCAGGTGCGCCAGCTTTCAGAGTATGAATTCGCAGTGGTTTTCCCCTCCAAGGACTGTCTAAGGATGATCTCCTCGTGCACCAATTTTACCCTCCCCCTGAACCAGCTTGTGGTATCTGTCAAAGCGGCTACTTGTGGTGCCAAGGCGGTGGGCCCTCTCAGCAAGATTTGGGTGCTAGTTGACGACGTGCCAGTTGGGCTTCGATCGGTGGAGTTCATGATGGCGTTTGGTAAGCTCATTGGCAAGCCCGTGGAAGTGGATTCGGAATCTCTGGGCAAGGTTGGTCCGGTTTGTCTCAATGTTTGGTGCATCGACCCCGTCTGTGTTCATGGTTCCGTTGATGTCTTCCCTTCTCCTGAGGGTGTGCGACTTCGGGTTTGGGTGGAGGGTGCTGAACCCCGTGCTCCACCTCCGCCTCCTCCTTCCAAGCCTTCGGACCAAGATGACATGCAGGGGGATGGTTCGGCTGGGGGGCATAACCCAAGTGGAGGTACTGATCCGCGTTTTACGCAATCTGAATGGGATAAGTTGGATCCGGATGAACGCGAGCTGCTCAAGGATAATGCCCCTACTCCTAATCCTCAGAAGGAGGACTTGGCTTCTTGTGACGCTGCTGTTGGTAAGGGGACCCCCTTCTCTGGTGTGTGCTCCAATGTGCCTACTCGTCCGCAGTCTCCGTCCTTCTCTGGGATCGAGGATCTTCCCGCTTCCCCCTTGCGCTCCACCGAGCCCTCAACTAAGAAGAAGAAGAAGTCATCGGTCCAGAAATTCTCGGCTAAGAGTCGGGCCTCCTCCACTTCCAAGCTTTCGGCGGCGGGTCTGGCTCGTCGTCTGGACAAGGATCTGGGCTCCGCCTCGGGGTCTGGCCCTGGGCCGGCGTCACCGATCCGGTGCTCCCCTATGCTGCATTCTCCGGCGTCCACGGCGCGGAAGGGCCGGCGCGTGCGCGATTCTGGCGTTTCGGTGGCGGTGCGGGCAGAACGGCGTGCCGCGGCCAGGGATCTCCCTCCTTCAGGTTCGTCTGCCCAACCATCTCTTCCTGCTTCTCCTGTTCGCCTTGTTTTACCAGCTCTGTCAGATGATCATTTGTTGCATATCATGTCTGATATTGGGGTGGCTGCTATACCGGGGATGGGCTCTCCCTCTCACCTTCTTTCTGTCATTAGGGCCAATGAGGCAACCCAGGCTGCTATTGCTAAGGCCGTGGAGGCCGCGAAGGGTGCTGGTCCTGCTGGTGCTCAGGGCCAGGCCGGGGGGTTGGAGGCGACAAATGGTTGTGGCCAGTCGTCTGCCCCCCGGCCCTTGCTAAGGTTGGGCGTCCCAAACAATCTAAGCCTTGTGTGGCTCCGTGCAGATTGAGTCTTCGTATTAAAAACCTTTCCTTCAAATGAGAGCTTTATTCTGGAATATTCGTGGTTTCGGTGCTAGGGGGCGCCGTGACCAGATTCATGACTTGGTTTGTGGTGAACATATTGACATTTTAGGGTTGGTCGAAACGTTTAAGGAATCCTTTTCCCCTTCTGAACTCTCAGCGATAGCTGGGATGGATAGGTTTGATTGGCACTTTCTCCCTGCCTTGGGCCATTCTGGGGGAATCCTGATTGGGTCCAAGCGGGACGTTTTTGATCTCATTGCTTTTGATCATGGCATCTTTTGGGCTAGCTGTGTGGTTCACCATCGTCAGCTCAATACTTTGTGGGAATTTATGGTGGTATACGGTCCTGCGGATCACACGCTTGCTCCTCTCTTTTTGGATGAACTGTCGATTAAGATTGAAGCTTGTAATATTCCTCTTTTAATTGGGGGTGATTTCAATTTGTTACGTTCTCCGGCCGACAAGAACAATCCTAATTTCTCCTGGCCTCTTGCCAATGCTTTTTATGATTTCATTAGTAATTGCGCGCTTCGTGAGCTCCCTAGGGTGGGGGCGCATTTCACCTGGTCTAACCATCAGTCCTCCCCTGTCCGGTCGGTGCTGGACAGGGTTTTTGTTTCTGATCAATGGGATTCGTTGTTTCCCCGCGCGCTACTTAAGGCAAGGCCTGCGGTGGGCTCTGATCATGTTCCCCTGATCCTGGATGCCGGTATCCTTTCACTTGTTTCTCCCTCCCGTTTCCAGTTTGATGCTTCTTGGCTTGTTGTTGAGGGTTTTTGTGACATGATGGTTTTTAAGATTACTAATCTTCTATCTTCTCCTCATCGCTCCTTTGGCCCCATGGATGATTGGCACAAGTTGTCTTATGAGCTGCGTAAATTCTTGAGGGGGTGGTCTCGGAATAGGGCGGCCGAGCTGCGTAGAGACAAAGAGTCCCTTGAATCTCAAATTCGGGATTTGGACCAATCGGCTGACTCATCTGGGCTCTCCGCCTCTCAGTGGGCTACTCGCTACTCCCTGGAAGACGCTTTGATGATGCTTCACCAACAGTTAGAAATTTACTGGCGCCAACGAGGTGCCCTTAATTGGACCTTGAAGGTGAAGGAAATATGCCCTAGAGGCAATAATAAAGTATTATATATTTCCTTATATCATGATAAATGTTTATTATTCATGCTAGAATTGTATTAACCGGAAACATAATACATGTGTGAATACATAGACAAACAGAGTGTCACTAGTATGCCTCTACTTGACTAGCTCGTTAATCAAAGATGGTTATGTTTCCTAGCCATAGACATGAGTTGTCATTTGATTAACGGGATCACCTCATTAGGAGAATGACGTGATTGACTTGACCCATTCCGTTAGCTTAGCACTCGATCGTTTAGTATGTTGCTATTGCTTTCTTCATGACTTATACATGTTCCTATGACTATGAGATTATGCAACTCCTGTTTACCGGAGGAACACTTTGTGTGCTACCAAACGTCACAACGTAAATGGGTGATTATAAAGGTGCTCTACAGGTGTCTCCAAAGGTACTTGTTGGGTTGGCGTATTTCGAGATTAGGATTTGTCACTCCGATTGTCGGAGAGGTATCTCTGGGCCCCCTCGGTAATGCACATCACTATAAGCCTTGCAAGCATTGCGACTAATGAGTTAGTTGCGGGATGATGTATTACGGAACGAGTAAAGAGACTTGCCAGTAACGAGATTGAACTAGGTATCGAGATACCGACGATCGAATCTCGGGCAAGTAACATACCGATGACAAAGGGAACAACGTATGTTGTTATGCGGTCTGACCGATAAAGATCTTCATAGAATATGTGGGAACCAATATGAGCATCCAGGTTCCGCTATTGGTTATTGACCGGAGAGGTGTCTCGGTGATGTCTACATAGTTCTCGAACCCGTAGGGTCCGCACGCTTAACGTTACGATGACAGTTTTATTGAGTTTTGATGTACCGAAGGAGTTCGGAGTCCCGGATGAGATCGGGGACATGACGAGGAGTCTCGTAATGGCCGAGACGTAAAGATCGATATATTGGACGACTATATTCGGACTTCGGAAAGGTTCCGAGTGATTCGGGTATTTTTCGGAGTACCGGAGAGTTACGGGAATTCGTATTGGGCCTTAATGGGCCATACGGGAAAGGAGAGAAAGACCCCAAAGGGTGGCCGCACCCCTCCCCATGGGCTAGTCCGAATTGGACTAGGGAGGGGGGGCGCCCCCTTCCTTCTTTCTCCTTCCCCCTTCCCTTCTCCTACTCCCACAAGGAAAGGAGGAGTCCTACTCCCGGTGGGAGTAGGACTCCCCCCTTTGGCGCGCCACTCCCCTTGGCCGGCTGCCTCCCCTTTGCTCCTTTATATACGGGGGCAGGGGGCACCCCAGAGACACAACAATTGATCTATTGATCTCTTAGCCGTGTGCGGTGCCCCCCTCCACCAAATTACACCTCGATAATATCGTTGCGGAGCTTAGGCGAAGCCCTGCGTCGGTAGAACATCATCATCGTCACCACGCCGTCGTGCTGACGAAACTCTCCCTCAACACTCGGCTGGATCGGAGTTCGAGGGACGTCATCGAGCTGAACGTGTGTAGAACTCGAAGGTGCCGTACGTTCGGTACTTGATCGGTCGGATCGTGAAGACGTACGACTACATCAACCGCGTTGTGATAACGGTTCCGCTGTCGGTCTACGAGGGTACGTGGACAACACTCTCCCCTCTCGTTGCTATGCATCACCATGATCTTGCGTGTGCGTAGGATTTTTTTTGAAATTACTACGTTCCCCAACAGAAAGGTGATGCTATGACGGCATATTTCTTTGTGATCGCGAATGGCAGACGCCAAAGATGTTTCATTGACACTCTGTTGATTGACGGCGTTAGAGTTTCGGACCAGTCCCTCATCATGAATCACATTGTTAGCTTTTATTCCAATCTACTCGGCTCTAAGCCAGACCCTGGGCTTGGCCTCTGCTCTGACTTCTGGGATGAGGGGTCTAAGATCTCTCCGGGCGAAAATTCGGGCCTGATGGTCCCCTTATCTGACGAAGAGATCTGGCAGGTGATTAGCTCCGCTAACCCGAATGCTGCTTCCGGCCCAGATGGTTTTTCTATCCCCTTCTTTAAAAAATTCTGGCCACAGTTGTGGCCTCTCATTTGTACGATTATCCAAGGGTTCTGGTTGGGTACGGTGGATATCTCTCGCCTTAATTACGCTGTCATTACCCTTATTCCTAAAGTCAAGGGCGCGGACTTGATCTCGCAATTTTGGCCGATTGCCCTTATTAATAACTTTGCCAAGTTTCCGGCTAAAGGGTTAGCCACTCACCTCTCCCCCATTGCCCACCGTACCATTAGCCCTTTTCAGTCGGCTTTCATTAAGGGTCGTTTCATTCTGGACGGGGTTCTTTGCTTGCATGAAATCATTCATGACCTTAAGATTCGCAAGTCGAAAGCGGTGATTCTAAAATTAGACTTTGAGAAGGCCTACGACTCGGTGAGTTGGCCTTTTTTACGTAGAGTTTTATTGGCCAAAGGGTTTGAGGGGACCCTGGTCCACAGGATTATGCAGTTGGTCTCGGGAGGCCACACTGCCATCAATATTAATGGTCAGGTTAGCAAATTCTTTGCCAACGGTAGGGGCCTGCGGCAAGGCGATCCTGCCTCTCCCATTTTATTCAATTTTGTTGCAAATGCTTTATCTCGCCTGCTCTCCAGGGCAGCCACTTGTGGGCACATTACTCCGGTTTGTTCTAATCTTATTCCCCATGGTCTGACCCATCTCCAATACGCGGACGACACTATTATTATGGTCGAGTTGAATGAGGCCTGCCTTGCCCACCTCAAATTTATTTTATTAAGCTTCGAGGCGATGTCGGGGCTTAAGATTAACTTCGCCAAGAGCGAAGTGGTTGTGACTGGTGTGGACGAATCGGAAGCCGCGCGAGTGGCCCACCTTCTTAACTGTAAGCTGGGTTCCTATCCGTTCAAGTACTTGGGTTTGCCTATTTCCCCGGATGTGCTTCATGCCAAAGATTTTGCCCCGGTAGTCACAAAGGTGGGGAATAGGGTCCTTCCCCGGCGGGGCAGATATAATACGAATGCTGGTAAAGTGGCTCTAATTAATGCTTGCCTCTCCTCCCTCCCCATGTTCCTTATGGGCTTCTATCTCTTGTCGGCTGGGATTCATGCTGGTTTTGACAAACACCATGGGGCGTTTTACTGGAATGCTGCGGACAATCGTCGCAAATATCGCTTCGTCAAATGGAAATTGATGTGCAGGCCCAAAAACCTTGGGGGGTTAGGAATTCTTAATACTTCCATCATGAATCAATGCTTGATGATTAAACGGTGGTGGAAGATTATGAGCGCTGAGGATCAACCCCTTTGGTTTTCGATCCTTAAGGCTAAATATTTTCCGTCCTCGAGCCCGATGTTTGCTCTGCCGCGTGGTGGCTCTCAGTTCTGGAAGTCTCTGGTCAAAGTTAGACCTGTTTTTCAATCTTTTGTTAAGTTTGTTGTTGGGGACGGATCCTCGATTAGGTTTTGGCTTGATTGGTGGTGTGGAGATTCACCTCTCTCTGTGACCTTCCCTACCCTTTTCTCTTACTGCTCTGATCCTAGTATTTCTATTGCGAAGCTTGCATCCCAGGGGTGGAACCTGGCCTTTCGCCGCTCTCTGTCGCCTGTAGAGTTTGAAGATTGGCAACGTCTTACTGCCCTCTTCCCTACGCTCTCGACGGTCAGGGATTCGGTGCTTTGGCCGCTTTCTGCCTCTGGGCGTTTTTCTGTTAAGTCTCTTTATTCTAAGCTCGTTGGTGGCTCGCCTACCAATCGTTTTTCCCAAATTTGGAAGGCACGTATTGCCCCTAAGATTAAAATTTTCTTGTGGCAAGCTTTCCGAGGCAGGTTGCCCTCGGCTGATCAAATTCGTAAGAGAAATGGGCTGGGCTCCTAGTTCTGTGCCCTTTGCGGTGATGGGGAAGACTCGGATCATATCTTTTTTCACTGTCACCTGGCTAAGCTTATTTGGAGTTGCGTGCGGGACTGGCTTCGTGTCTCTTGGGTCCCTGCCTCCTTTGCCGAGTTGCGCAGCTTGGCTTCCAACTTCTCCGGTGTATCTAGGCGCATCTTTTGGGTGGGCTTGGGGGCTATATGCTGGTCCGTGTGGACAACTTGGAACAAATTTACTATCGAGCACGTGTTTCCGGCTAAACCGGCTGACTGTTTATTTAAATCGTGTGGTTTCCTGCAGCAGTGGAAATCATTGACTAAGGTCGATGACCAAGAGGCGCTCTCTATGCTGACCTACAAAATCGATGACGGCGTCTCAGTTATGCAGACAAGAGCAGGATGCTTGATTGCTTCTTTTGGGCCGGATGCTTTAGCTTTAGTTGGATCTTTCTCTTCCGGCCTGCGTGTCGTGTACTGGCGTGGGAGCCATGTACCTGACTTTATCCTTCGCCGTCTCGCCCAGCGTTGGGGCTTGGGTGTGTTTGATACTTTTCTGTGATGCTGTTGCTACCTGCCTTATGGCTTTATTTATAAAGTCGGGCGTATGCCTTTCCTCTAATAAAACATACGTATTTTCTTTCCTCGGTCCACACCGCGGCCCGGAGGGAAGCGCCCTCGGCTATGATGCTCGTGGCCTCGTGGGTTGGTGCATCTCGAAGCATTAGAATGCGACCATCTTCGACCACGCACAACTCAGCCTCCCTCGCCTACTTGACGCTGTCAAGGCGGGGGCAAGGGCAATGGCAGTGGCGGGGCACATGGTCCGGCAACATTGCTTCCGGTGTCGGACACATCTGGTGGCAGCAGAGTTGTTACTCCGTCCATACCACGTCTCGGAGAGGAACGTTCTTGGCTATAATGCTCGTGGCTTGGTGCATCTAAAAGCATCGGGATGCCATGTTCGACCACGCACAACTTAACCTTGCTCGACGTGATCAAGACCGAGGCAAGGCGATGGGCGACAACGAGGGCGTGTGGTCTCAGGGCATTTTCTTCTGACACCGGCCACCTTTAGCACTTGGAGGCGTTGGGTTGTAATCGTTGGATGTTGCCCGCTTTAATGCGTCTGCATTCTATTCTTTCTATCAACGCATCGAGAGACACACAACTTTTTTCTTTTTCTGGAGAGAAATAAAATCTTTCCTAAGTTGTGTTAACAATTTACTTTCTGCCTTTGAACTTTCTATAATATACTTGTGGTCTCTTGTGTTCCAAAATGAATCAAGATTGGGAAAGTTTGGTCCCTCACAAGCCCTTAATTCTTGTTGTTTTTAAGTGGTGTACGAATTAACCTTGCCATATGGCACTCTCTGAGATTATGTCACTTCATCGTTGCTCCTTTGTGTTCACTCTTCCATGCATGGGCAATGACCACCATTCTGGTGGAGAATTTGTGCAATCCCTTCGTGAATGCTCGACGAACTAGAGTCTTCCTCGTCTTCATTTTCACCCTGGAAATAACCACCCTTCCGATGGGTCTTGGATGGCTGAGGGTGGGTAATGATGTAGCTCCTTGATTTTTTACTATGCTTGGTCCTCCTCAATCGGTGGTTTTGGTGTCGCCCTGTTGTTACTCTCAATTGGTGTCCCTCGGAGTTGGCCTCTCCGCTGTCTCCTAGCAGGATGAGCGGCCTCGACGACCTCCTCTCCTTTTCTAGCAGGCCTTGTATGTGATTATGATATAACATGTGTTGCATACTACCACCTAGATTTAGATGTTTAGGAAGTTGATCATTGTGTTGTGTTGTAACTATGTATGAAACATTTTTTTAGTGTTACTTGCTTCAGCAAGATGTATTTACAACCGTCTTTTCAAACTATGAGTAGTTGCAAAACCTGTTGCACAGTCCTTAGTCACGTAGTATGATTGTTGCACTTTTCTCCGCTCTATAAGATATATCGTTACAATTTTTTCTTCTAATATTGTTATGCTTACTGCTAGGGAAAACTTATACACAGAACCTTAGCAGCAGCGCAGTACAAAAAGAGACGCTACTGCTAACTTTCAGTAGCGCGGGTTCAAAACAGACGCTACTGCTAGTCAGTTAGCAGTAGCACGTGCTGGCGAAACCGCGCTGCTACTAAAATCGACCGGCAGTACCCACCAACCTAAGTTTAGCAGCAGCGTGGTGCCGAGACACGCGCTACTGCTAATGCAATAGTAGTAGCGCGCTATTTACTCCGGTCGCTACTGCTAATTTTGAAATTAGCCACATGGCGGGCCCCGCTTAGCAGTTGCGCGTGCAGAAAGCTCGCTGCTGCTATGTTCTTAGCAGTAGCGCGTTTTACGGCCCGTGCTACTGCTAAGACGCAGCATAATACCACCTTTTTTCCCTCCCCTCCTCCCCTCCCCCATCTCCTCTCTTCCTCACTTTCCCCTACCTCCCACCTCCTCTCTCCCTCACTTTGCTTCTTCATCAAGACTTCTCCCCCCATTACTCTCCCTCTTCTACCTACCTTTCTCTCTCTTTATTACTCCAAGCTAACAACACCACCTCCATTAATGCATCTCCTTTCTCTTTTTCCTTCCCCCTCCACTAGTTGAAGTTGTCTCTGCCCAAATTAGCTAGCTAGGTAGATGTAACATTTAGTGAAGTGACATATTTGCCCCCTAACTAGATCTAGCTTTGTCAAGAAGAGTTTTGTCCACTTTTGATCTCCCTACATCATCATCTCCACCGTGTGTGCTCGATCTCGAGATAGGTGATTAAAAATTCATGCGTTTGCAAGAATGGAAATATGTGTATGTGTGTGCGATATGATGGATACTGTGTGTGTGGCATGAGTTGACGCTGAATTGTGCTTCTGAGTTGCCTATGTTTTGCCGAAATGTCGATTTATTTCCGTTTCGGCGAATTCCGGGCAAACTCTAGATCTATACGTCCTATTTTTAGGGAAGGTCATGCCTAATTTTTGTATGAATTTGATGCATGCACGCATTTTTATAATCAATTTGTTTATTATTACCGTGCAGACGTTCATGATGGTCAGTGGAATGTTGGTGGACAGGTGGTTGCGGTCAGCGGTGCAGGACAAGAAAGAAAATGACAGAGGTTTTATGTCCGTGTCGAAAATGCAAAGGAATAGTTTGGCTCGACCCCTATGACGATGGTCGTGTCGAAGCGCACCTGCTCATGACTGGTTTCATGGATGGCTATACTCGGTGGATAATTGAAGATGAGGATTATGATGTTGAGGACGCCGACGGGGCAGGCAATGACGACACGGGGCAAGACGAAGAGATGATCGACAATGGCGGCGGGGATGGGGCCGGACATGGAGGCGGAGAAGGGGCCGGACATGGCGGAGGAGAAGGGGCCGGACATGGCGGCGGAGAGAACATGGACTCCACGCCGCAGAGTTTGTCGGTACTAAGTTCAATCGTGCGGGACCCTCATGTTCAAGCACTGCTTCACAAGGAGACGAGTACTGAGAGAGCTGCTTCTAGAGAGGAGGCTAAGCTGCAGCAACTGGTGGTAGACTCGACCACTTCATTGTATGATGGTTGCAATCCTGAGGTGACCCGCTTGAGTTTCACGCTCCAACTCCTGAAGATGAAGGCTAAAAACAAATGGACCGACACTGGCCTCGATGAGCATCTCAAGTACCTAAAGGATGTTCTTCCCGCGGGGAATCTATGTCCTACTAGTGTGGATGAGGCCAAGAAGATCGTGTCCCTCTTGATCTGTCGCACGTTAGATACCATGCATGCATCAATGATTGCATAATTTATCGGAAGGAGCATGCGGAAAAAACAAGTTGTCCGGTGTGCAATGCTTCTCGATACAAGAAGCCCGGGAAGAAAAGTCCCCAGAAAGTTGTATGGTACTTACCGATCACTCTCCGTCTCCAGCGGTATTTCATAGATCCCAAGGAATCAAAGCTCATGCGCTGGCATGCAGAGAGGAAGAAGCCCGACGATGGAGATGGTCCTAAGCTGAGGAACGTCAAGGATGGAAACCAGTGGAGAGCGTTGAACGGCTTCTATCGGTATTTCGAATGTGATGCAAGGAACATCGTGCTCGGCGCGTGTACCGATGGCATGAATCCGTTTGGCAACCAGAACACCAACCATAGCACATGGCCCCTGTTTGTATGGATGTACAACCTTCCCTCCTGGTTGTGCATGAAGTCAAAGTACATTCACATGAGCATGCTGATTCAAGGGCTGAAACAACCAGGAAATAATATTAATCTGTATCTGGGGCTACTTCAAGAGGAGTTAGACACGTTATGGAAAACACCGGCCAAGACATGGGACGCCAGCAAAGGCGAGTATTTCTACATGAGAGCCGCACTGATCACGACGGTGCACGACTATCTCGGTTACGGATATGTCGCAGGCCAAGTGTGCCATGGATATTGCGGATGCACGCGGTGCATGGATGATACGACGTCTCAGCAGCTAACGTCAAGGAAAGATGGCGGGTCTGGGAACATCATGTACATGGGGCATCGAAGATGGCTCGAATCGGACGACCCGTGGAGATCTATTCAATGGTCACGCTGAGCATCGAGGACCTCCACGTAAGCGGAGCGGCGCCGAAATCGATGAGCTGTTCAAAATGAGGGAACAGTGCCCCGCGCCGGGAAAGACGATGAAAAAGGCGCCAGAGCCGGTGCTGAAGGTATGGAAGACGAGGTCTGTGTTCTGGGACTTGGAGTACTGGCACAAACTCGATACACCTCATTGCCTTGATCAAATGCATATCTGTAAGAATGTTCTTGAGAGCTTGCTCGCGACACTGATGAACATGCCGGATAAGACCAAGGATGGGCCGAAGGCAAGAAAAGACTTGCAAGATTTGAATATCAGGGAAGATCTGCACATGCCACCCCGTAAAAAGTCAGACGAGACAGAGATGGAGACAGAGCCACGGGAGAAGAAGGGCAAGAAAGTAAAGGAAGAGGATTATTGCCCCCCTTCTTGCTTCACCTTAAGTCAGGCTGAGATCGATCAATTCTTTAAGTGCCTTACCGGAGTCAAAGTTAGTTCCGGTTACTGTGGCAAGATAAGCAGATATCTAGACACGGACAAGAAAAGGTTCGGCGGGATGAAGTCCCATGACTGTCATGTGATGATGACGCAGATACTGTTGGGGATCGTTGTAGAAATTAAAAAAATTCTACGCATCACCAAGATCAATCTATGGAGTTTACTAGCAACGAGAGGGGAGGAGTGCATCTACATACCCTTGTAGATCGCGAGCGGAAGCGTTCAAGAGAACGGGGTTGATGGAGTCGTACTCGTCGTGATCCAAATAACCGATGATCCTAGCGCCGAACGGACGGCACCTCCGCGCTCAACACACGTACGGAGCGGAGACGTCTCCTCCTTCTTGATCCAGCAAGGGGGAAGGAGAAGTTGATGGAGATCCAGTAGCACGACGGCGTGGTGATGGAAGCAGCGGGATTCCAGCAGGGCTTCGCCAAGCGCTACTGGAGGAGGAAGAGGTGTCACGGGAGGGAGAGGGAGGCGCCAGGGCTTAGGGTGCGGCTGCCCTACCTCCCCTCCACTA
>NC_057805.1:17361525-17452394 GCF_018294505.1 Triticum aestivum
GGGGGGGGGGGGCGGCCCCCGGGGCGGCGGCCCCTCGGGGGGCAACGACCCCCTTAGGGTTTCCAACAAGGGGGGCGCATGCCCCCTTGGGGGGCAACGTCCCCCTAGGGTTTCCATCCCTAGGCGCCTTGGGCTCTTGGGTGGGGCGCACCAGCCCATCAGGGGCTGGTTACCACGCCACTTCAGCCCATGGGGCCCTCCGGGATAGGTGCCCCACCCGATGGACCCCCGGGACCCTTTCAGTGGTCCCGGTACAATACCGGTGACCCCCGAAACTCTCCCGGTGACCGAAACTGGACTTCCTATATATAAATCTTTACCTCCGGACCATTCCGGAACTCCTCGTGATGTCCGGGATCTCATCCGGGACTCCGAACAACTTTCGGTTAACCGCATACTAATATCTCTACAACTCTAGCGTCACCGAACCTTAAGTGTGTAGACCCTACGGGTTCGGGAATCATGCAGACATGACCGAGACACCTCTCTAGCCAATAACCAACAGCGGGATCTGGATACCCATGTTGGCTCCCACACATTCCACGATGATCTCATCGGATGAACCACGATGTCGAGGATTCAAGCAATCCCGTACACAATTCCCTTTGTCAATCGGTACGTTACTTGCCCGAGATTCGATCGTCGGTATCCCAATACCTCGTTCAATCTCGTTACCGGCAAGTCACTTTACTCGTTCCGTAATGCATGATCCCGTGACTAACTACTTAGTCACATTGAGCTCATTATGATGATGCATTACCGAGTGGGCCCAGAGATACCTCTCCGTCATACGGAGTGACAAGTCCCAGTCTTGATCCGTGCCAACCCAACAGACACTTTCGGAGATACCTGTAGTGCACCTTTATAGCCACCCAGTTACGTTGTGACGTTTGGTACACCCAAAGCATTCCTACGGTATCCGGGAGTTGCACGATCTCATGGTCTAAGGAAATGATACTTGACATTAGAAAAGATTTAGCAAAACGAACTACACGATCTAGTGCTATGCTTAGGATTGGGTCTTGTCCATCACATCATTCTCCTAATGATGTGATCCCGTTATCAATGACATCCAATGTCCATGGTCAGGAAACCGTAACCATCTATTGATCAACGAGCTAGTCAACTAGAGGCTCACTAGGGACATGTTATGGTCTATGTGTTCACACATGTATTACGATTTTCGGATAACACAATTATAGCATGAACAATAGACAATTATCATGAACAAGGAAATATAATAATAACCATTTTATTATTGCCTCTAGGGCATATTTCCAACAGTCTCCTACTTGCACGAGAGTCAATAATCTAGTTACATTGTGATGAATCGTACACCCATAGAGTTCTGGTGTTGATCATGTTTCGCCCGTGGAAGAGGTTTAGTCAACGGATCTGCGACATTCAAATCCGTATGCACTTTACAAATATCTATGTCTCCATTTTGAACATTTTCACGAATGGAGTTGAAGCGACGCTTGATGTGCCTGGTCTTCTTGTGAAACCTGGGCTCCTTGGCAAGGGCAATAGCTCCAGTGTTGTCACAGAAGAGAGTCATCGGCCCCGATGCATTGGGAATAACTCCTAGGTCGGCAATGAACTCCTTCATCCAGATTGCTTCATGTGCTACCTCCGAGGCTGCCATGTACTCCGCTTCACATGTAGATCCCGCCATGACGCTTTGCTTGCAACTGCACCAGCTGACTGCCCCACCATTCAAAATATACACGTATCCGGTTTGTGACTTAGAGTCATCCAGATCTGTGTCGAAGCTAGCATCGACGTAACCCTTTACGACGAGCTCTTTGTCACCTCCATAAACGAGAAACATATCCTTAGTCCTTTTCAGGTACTTCAGGATGTTCTTGACCGCTGTCCAGTGTTCCATGCCGGGATTACTTTGGTACCTCCCTACCAAACTTACGGCAAGGTTTACATCAGGTCTGGTACACAACATGGCATACATAATAGACCCTATGGCCGAGGCATAGGGGATGACACTCATCTTTTCTCTATCTTATGCTGTGGTCGGGCATTGAGCTGTGCTCAATCTCACACCTTGCAATACAGGCAAGAACCCCCTCTTGGACTGATCCATATTGAACTTCTTCAATATCTTATCAAGGTATGTGCTTTGTGAAAGACCTATGAGGCGTCTCGATCTATCTCTATAGATCTTGATGCCTAATATGTAAGCAGCTTCTCCAAGGTCCTTCATTGAAAAACACTTATTCAAGTAGGCCTTTATGCTTTCCAAGAATTCTATATCATTTCCCATCAATAGTATGTCATCCACATATAATATGAGAAATGCTACAGAGCTCCCACTCACTTTCTTGTAAACACATGCTTCTCCATAAGTCTGTGTAAACCGAAACGCTTTGATCATCTCATCAAAGCGAATGTTCCAACTCCGAGATGCCTGCACCAGCCCATAGATTGAGCGCTGGAGCTTGCATACCTTGCCAGCATTCTTAGGATCGACAAAACCTTCCGGCTGCATCATATACAATTCTTCCTTAAGGAAGCCGTTAAGGAATGCCGTTTTGACGTCCATTTGCCATATCTCATAATCGTAGAATGCGGCAATTGCTAACATGATTCGGATGGACTTCAGCTTCGCTACGGGTGAGAAGGTCTGATCGTAGTCAACTCCGTGAACTTGTCGATAACCCTTAGCGACAAGTCGAGCTTTATAGATGGTAACATTTCCATCCGCGTCCGTTTTCTTCTTAAAGATCCATTCATTTTCTATCGCTCGCCGATCATCGGGCAAGTCTGTCAAAGTCCATACTTTGTTTTCAAACATGGATCCTATCTCGGATTGCATGGCTTCAGGCCATTTGTTGGAATCTGGGCCCGCCATTGCTTCTTCATAGTTCGAAGGTTCACCGTTGTCCAACAACATGATTTCCATGACAGGGTTGCCGTACCACTCTGGTGCGGAACGTGTCCTTGTGGACCTACGAAGTTCAGTGGTAACTTGATCATGATCGTCATCATTAACTTCCTCTCTAGTCGGTGCAGGCACCACAGAAACATTTTCTTGTGCTGCGCTACTTTCTGGTTCGAGAGGGGTCATCTCATCAAGTTCCACTTTCCTCCCACTTACTTCTTTCGAGAGAAACTCTTTCTCCAGAAAGGACCCGTTCTTGGCAACGAAGATCTTGCCTTCGGATCTGAGGTAGAAGGTATACCCAATGGTTTCCTTAGGGTATCCTATGAAGACGCATTTTTCTGACTTGGGTTCGAGCTTTTCAGGTTGAAGTTTCTTGACATAAGCATCGCATCCCCAAACTTTAAGAAACGACAGCTTAGGTTTGTTTCCAAACCATAATTCATACGGTGTCGTCTCAACGGATTTCGACGGAGCCCTATTTAAAGTGAATGCGGCTGTCTCTAAAGCATCCCCAGAATGATAGCGGTAGATCGGTAAGAGACATCATAGGTCGCACCATATCCAATAGAGTGCGATTACGACGTTCGGACACACCATTATGCTGAGTTATTCCAGGCGGCGTGAGTTGTGAAACAATTCCACATTTCCTTAAGTGTGTGCCAAATTCGTGACTCAAATATTCCCTCCACGATCTGATCGTAAGAACTTTATTTTCCTGTCACGTTGATTCTCAACCTCACTCTGAAATTCCTTGAACTTTTCAAAGGTCTCAGACTTGTGTTTCATTAAGTAGACATACCCATATCTACTTAAGTCATCAGTGAGGGTGAGAACATAACGATAGCCACCGCGAGCCTCAACGCTCATTGGACCGCACACATCAGTATGTATGATTTCCAATAAGTTGGTTGCTCGCTCCATTGTTCCGGAGAACGGAGTCTTGGTCATTTTGCCCATGAGGCATGGTTCGCACGTGTCAAATGATTCATAATCAAGAGACTCCAAACCTCCATCTGCATGGAGTTTCTTCATGCGTTTGACATCAATGTGACCAAGGCGGCAGTGCCACAAGTATGTGGGACTATCATTATCAACCTTACATTTCTTGGCATTCACACTATGAATATGTGTAACATCACGTTCGAGATTCATTAAGAACAAACCATTGACCAGCGGGGCATGACCATAAAACATATCTCTCATATAAATAGAACAACCATTATTCTCGGATTTAAATGAGTAGCCATCTCGCATCAAACGAGATCCAGATACAATGTTCATGCTCAAAGCTGGCACTAAATAACAATTATTGAGGTTTAAAACTAATCCCGTAGGTAAATGTAGAGGTAGCGTGCCGACGGCGATCACATCGACCTTGGAACCATTCCCGACGCGCATCGTCACCTCGTCCTTCGCCAGTCTTCGCTTATTCCGCAGCTCCTGCTTTGAGTTACAAATATGAGCAACCGCACCGGTATCAAATACCCAGGAGCTACTATGAGCGCTGGTTAGGTACACATCAATAACATGTATATCACATATACCTTTGGTATTGCCGACCTTCTTATCCGCTAAGTACTTGGGGCAGTTCTGCTTCCAGTGACCGTTTCCCTTGCAATAAAAGCACTCAGTCTGAGGCTTGGGTCCATTCTTTGTCTTCTTCCCGGCAGCTTGCTTACCGGGCGCGGCAACTCCCTTGCCGTCTTTCTTGAAGTTCTTCTTACCCTTGCCTTTCTTGAACTTAGTGGTTTTATTCACCATCAACACTTGATATTCCTTTTTGATCTCCACCTCCGCTGATTTCAGCATTGAATATACCTCAGGAATGGTCTTTTCCATCCCCTGCATATTGAAGTTCATCACAAAGCTCTTGTAGCTAGGTGGAAGCGACTGAAGGATTCTATCAACGACCGCATCATCCGGGAGATTAACTCCCAGCTGAGACAAGCGGTTGTGCAACCTAGACATTTTGAGTATGTGTTCGCTGACGGAACTATTCTCCTCCATCTTACAACTGTAGAACTTGTCGGAGACTTCATATCTCTCGACCCGGGCATGAGCTTGGAAAACCATTTTCAGCTCTTGGAACGTCTCATATGCTCCGTGCTGCTTGAAACGCTTTTGGAGCTCCGGTTCTAAGCTGTAAAGCATGCCGCACTGAACCAGGGAGTAATCATCAACACGTGTTTGCCAGGCGTTCATAACGTCTTGGTTTGCTGGGACGGGTGCTTCACCTAGCGGTGCTTCAAGGACATATGCTTTCTTGGCAGCTATGGGGATAATCCTCAAGTTCCGGACCCAGTCCGTATAGTTGCTACCATCGTCTTTCAGCTTGGTTTTCTCTAGGAAGGCGTTGAAGTTGAGGTTGACATTAGCGTGGGCCATTTGATCTACTAGACATATTGTAAAGATTTTAGACTAAGTTCATGATAATTAAGTTCATCTAATCAAATTATTAGTGAACTCCCACTCAGACAGACATCCCTCTAGTCATCTAAGTGATACATGATCCAAGTCAACTAGGCCGTGTCCGATCATCACGTGAGACGGGCTAGTCATCATCAGTGAACACCTTCATGTTGATCGTATCTGCTATACGACTCATGTTTGACCTTTCGGTCTCTTGTGTTCCAAGGCCATGTCTGTACATGCTAGGCTCGTCAAGTCAACCTAATTGTATTGCGTGTGTAAATCTGGCTTACACCCGTTGTATGCGAACGTTAGAACCTATCACGCCCGATCATCACGTGGTGCTTCGGAACAACGAACCTTCGCAACGGTGCACAGTTAGGGGGAACACTTTCTTGAAATTTTAGCGAGGGATCATCTTATTTATGCTACCGTCGTTCTAAGCAAATAAGATGTAAAACATGATAAACATCACACGCAATCAAATAGTGACATGATATGGCCAATATCATTTTTGCTCCTTTTGATCTCCATCTTCGGGGCGCCATGTTCATCATTGTCACCGGCATGACACCATGATCTCCATCATCATGATCTCCATCATCGTGTCTTCATGAAGTTGTCTCGCCAACTATTACTTCTACTACTATGGCTAACGGTTAGCAATAAAGTAAAGTAATTACATGACGTTTTAGTTGACACGCAGGTCATAAATAAATTAAGACAACTCCTATGGCTCCTGCCGGTTGTCATACTCATCGACATGCAAGTCGTGATTCCTATTACAAGAACATGATCAATCTCATACATCACATATATCATTCATCACATTCTTCTGGCCATATCACATCACATGACACATGCTGCAAAAACAAGTTAGACGTCCTCTAATTGTTGTTGCAAAATTTTACGTGGCTGCTATAGGTTTCTAGCAAGAACGTTTCTTACCTACGCCAAAACCACAACGTGATATGCCAATTTCTATTTACCCTTCATAAGGACCCTTTTCATCGAATCCGATCCGACTAAAGTGGGAGAGACAGACACCCGCTAGCCACCTTATGCAACTAGTGCATGTCAGTCGGTGGAACCTGTCTCACGTAAGCGTACGTGTAAGGTCGGTCCGGCCCGCTTCATCCCACGATGCCGCCGAATCAAGATAAGACTAGTAATGGCAAGTAAATTGACAAAATCGACGCCCACAACAACTTGTGTTCTACTCGTGCATAGAAACTACGCATAGATCTAGCTCTGATACCACTGTTGGGGATCGTTGCAGAAATTAAAAAATTTCTACGCATCACCAAGATCAATCTATGGAGTTTACTAGCAACGAGAGGGGAGGAGTGCATCTACATACCCTTGTAGATCGTGAGCGGAAGCGTTCAAGAGAACGGGGTTGATGGAGTCGTACTCGTCGTGATCCAAATCACCGATGATCCTAGCGCCGAACGGACGGCACCTCCGTGTTCAACACACGTACGGAGCGGAGACGTCTCCTCCTTCTTGATCCAGCAAGGGGGAAGGAGAAGTTGATGGAGATCCAGCAGCACGACGGCGTGGTGGTGGAAGCAGCGGGATTCCAGCAGGGCTTCGCCAAGCGCTACTGGAGGAGGAAGAGGTGTCACGGGAGGGAGAGGGAGGCGCCAGGGCTTAGGGTGCGGCTGCCCTACCTCCCCTCCACTATATATAGGGGCTAGGGGGGGCGCATGCCCCCTTGGAGATCCCATCTAGAGGGGGGGGGCGGCCCCCGGGGCGGCGGCCCCTCGGGGGGCAACGACCCCCTTAGGGTTTCCAACAAGGGGGGCGCATGCCCCCTTGGGGGGCAACGTCCCCCTAGGGTTTCCATCCCTAGGCGCCTTGGGCTCTTGGGTGGGGCGCACCAGCCCATCAGGGGCTGGTTACCACGCCACTTCAGCCCATGGGGCCCTCCGGGATAGGTGCCCCACCCGGTGGACCCCCGGGACCCTTTCGGTGGTGCCGGTACAATACCGGTGACCCCCGAAACTCTCCCGGTGGCCGAAACTGGACTTCCTATATATAAATCTTTACCTCCGGACCATTCCGGAACTCCTCGTGACGTCCGGGATCTCATCCGGGACTCCGAACAACTTTCGTTTAACCACATACTAATATCTCTACAACTCTAGCGTCACCGAACCTTAAGTGTGTAGACCCTACGGGTTCGGGAATCATGCAGACATGACCGAGACACCTCTCTAGCCAATAACCAACAGCGGGATCTGGATACCCATGTTGGCTCCCACACGTTCCACGACGATCTCATCGGATGAACCACGATGTCGAGGATTCAAGCAATCCCGTACACAATTCCCTTTGTCAATCGGTACGTTACTTGCCCGAGATTCGATCGTCGGTATCCCAATACCTCGTTCAATCTCGTTACCGGAAAGTCACTTTACTCGTTCCGTAATGCATGATCCTGTGACTAACTACTTAGTCACATTGAGCTCATTATGATGATGCATTACCGAGTGGGCCCAGAGATACCTCTCCGTCATACGGAGTGACAAATCCCAGTCTCGATCCGTGCCAACCCAACAGACACTTTCGGAGATACCTGTAGTGCACCTTTATAGCCACCCAGTTACGTTGTGACGTTTGGTACACCCAAAGCATTCCTACGGTATCCGGGAGTTGCATGATCTCATGGTCTAAGGAAATCATACTTGACATTAGAAAAGCTTTAGCAAAACGAACTACACGATCTAGTGCTATGCTTAGGATTGGGTCTTGTCCATCACATCATTCTCCTAATGATGTGATCCCGTTATCAATGACATCCAATGTCCATGGTCAGGAAACCGTAACCATCTATTGATCAACGAGCTAGTCAACTAGAGGCTCACTAGGGACATGTTATGGTCTATGTGTTCACACATGTATTACGATTTCCGGATAACACAATTATAGCATGAACAATAGACAATTATCATGAACAAGGAAATATAATAATAACCATTTTATTATTGCCTCTAGGGCATATTTCCAACAGATACTACCTGTTTCCCTTAGTGGTATAATGCACAAGCACGTCCGTGACACACTTATTGGTCTCTGCAACTTTTTTGACGTCATCTCTCGAAAGTCGATCAGTGTGAAGCAGCTCCAAAGGCTACAGGAAGAGGTCGTTGTGATACTGAATGAGCTTGAGATGTACTTCCCGCCGGCGTTCTTTGACATCATGGTGCATCTGTGTGTCCATATTGTGGACGACATAATAGACCTGGGGTCGTCATTCATGCACAACATGATGCCGTTTGAGAGGATGAATGGGATCATCAAAGGATTCGTTCGCAACATGTCCCGTCCGGATGGAAACATTGTCCTGGGCTATTTGACACAAGAGTGCATCTCTTTCTGCGAGAATTTTCTATATGGCGCAGACGAGCCGCCTGGTGTTGGCGGTGTTGGTTTGCCCGTTATCAAGCACGATGGGAGCCTCGAAGGAGAAGGTCACTCCAACGGTCGCAGGGAACTGCACGTGGCATACTCAGATCGACGCAGCGACTTTGACAGAGCAAACTTGGTAGTGCTACGACACCTAGACGAGGTAGATCCTTTCGTGGCACTGCACAAAGAAATTATCGCAAAGAAGTATCGTGACCGGGGGGTATGCAGGACGGACGCCGAAGTTACTAGAGAGCACAACTCCACTTCCTTGCATGGGTTCAAAGAGCATATTATTGCTAATCCCCCGGAGGAGGGCTCTAAGGACGGATTGCTCATATACGCCTTAGCACATGGCCGCCCAACCTCGTAACCTATTAGGCATACGATATCAATGGATACACGTTCTATACGGAGGCCAAAGATATGGACAGTGATGATCAGAACTCAGGGGTGACAATGGAATGCATGACCGACAGCGACAACGACGCAACTGAGAGATTTTACGGAAGGGTCGAAGAGATCTGGGAGCTTGACTACTCTGGACTGCACAACACGACGATGTTCCGTGTCAGATGGGCTAAGAATGTCGAAAGAGAAAACCGGTATTTCACTACCATGACTATACCCGATGCCAAGAGATCTACCATGAAGCTATCGCAAAAAATGAGCCATGGGTACACGCTAAGCACGTGACACAATGCTTCTTCATAACCGACCCGCGCAATCCCAGTCGTGTTGTCGTGAAGAGAGGCAAAAGGAATATCATTGGAATGGATGGAGTTGCCAACGAGGAAGACTACGACCAGTACGGCAACCCAATGAGGGAAGATGACAATGACGATGAAGTATACGTCAAAAGAAGAATCAATAGTACATTACCTAAGAAAAATCGTACTCCATGGAAAAGGAAAAGTCACAATGAGGGGCTCAATTATTCTTCAACGAACAAGAAGGGAAAGAAGCTCACTCAAAAACGAAAATGTCAACGCTGAGGAACCATATGTTATCGGTCAAATGATGTAATATATATGTTTCTATTTTGTATACACACTTAGCCATTATGCATGGGTCCAATGATGTAATATATATGTTCCTATTTTGTATACACACCTAACCGTAAAATGATGCAATATATATCGCCTTCCCTTCGGTCACTGCTATCAAAAAAAAAGAAAAGAAAAGTGAGAGAAAATAAAGGAAAAGAAAATAGAAGGAAACAATAAAGGAAAAGGCAATAGAAGGAAACAAACAGGAAAACTGTTGTACGTATTGGTTATAGCCGTAGGGCTTTTCTGAAAAAAGAGCTACAACTAGTCAAGGTAGCAGTAGCGGTTTCCTCATAAAACCGCTATAGCTACCTGTAATAGCTATAGCGTGTTTGGTTTAAATGCGCTACTGCTATGTCCACTTAACCCCCAAAGTCCCCACTCCTCTCTCCATCCCGCCTCTTTCCCCCCAAATCCCCACACTCTCTCTTCCCCCGTCGCGCCGCCGGAGCCCTGCCCTCGCCGCGCCCCTGCGCTCGCCCCCGACCCCGGCGCTCGCCCACGGCCCCGACCCCGACCCCGTCCCCGGCGCTCGACCCCGACTACGACCCCGACACCGACCCCGACCCCGACCTCGGCCGTCGTCGGGCTTGCACCCTCTGTAAGCCCCCCACCGGTCCTCCTCTCTCTGGTAGCTAGGGTTCTTTGTTAATTTACTTAGGTGTTAGTTAGGATAGTAGGTTAATTAGGTTATCTATTTAGTTATGAATTTAGCTAGGTTTTTCAGTTTAAGTATTTTTTTTTGCTATTTAAATTTTATAGTGCTAGTTAGTTAGTTAGAATTAGTATTTAAAAAATAGAATTACTTTAAGCAATTGTCCAAATCAACATCCCTTGGTAAAGCAAATTTAGGTAGGCTCCTCATTACTTCAAGTTCTATATTTTTCTTCCTTTTATATGCAAATTTGAAGTGGACATGTGATATGTGGACATGTGATGTTTTGGACATGTCATATTTGGAATTTGGACATGTCATATGGACATGATGATTATGTGCAGGGTAAATGATCCGAGTGGCCTATGTTACGCCAGAATGTTGATTCATTTCTGTTCCGGTGAATTTCAGGCGCTCGATATGTCCATTTTTTAGCAAAGGTCATGCCGAAATTTTCCGTGAATTTTGGCATGACTTGTGCTAGATAGTAGGCATATCGAGTGCGGGGAGTTGCTGGGAAACGACATTCCGGCAAACATAGATCTTTTTTTATGTCATTTCTCATTTTTTCATAGTTTTAGAATTAAACGAGGAGACTTAATCATAGGAAACATGCCGAACAACGAAGAAACCGGGCCTTCTGACCAAGATGCAGACGAGATGGATTATGATGGTGAACAAGAGTACCTCGACCTTTTGTCTGCTAAGCACAATCAAGGTTTGCAGGTTGGCCTCGATGATGGTACTGACGCCGACATCGACACCGACGGCGCCGGCACCGATGGCAGCATCGAGAGCGGCGGGAAAGGTACTGGCTGGGAAGATACCGGCGGGGAAGGTACCGACGCCGATGCCGCTACCGAAAAGAAGAAGCAGAAGAAGCAGAGGATACGAAACCCTAACAAACTAGGGATTGGACGATTGGTGATCACAAAGATGGCACCTGGCAAGTTTGACCCATTAGAGCCGGAAGAACCTCGCAAGTGCTATGGGAACCAAGTAGGATGCATCCTACGGGAATGCGCGAGCATCAATGACGATGACTTAAGGAGTAAAGAACATTTGACGTAGTTGCTCCTGACGAAGTTGCACAAGAGATTCAAGTTCCCCGACCGGGATGATAACATAGAACAACCGTGGGATGATCCGAAGATGAAAAAGATTTACAATCACGCCATGAGCATGTTCAGCAATGATTTGGCCTCCTGGAAAGGGAGGGTGAAACGAGCTATTGAGGCAGAGGAACCGCTGTCCAAGATTCTGGAGGAAAATCCGACACTTACGAAAGAGGAGTTCGAAAAGTTCAAGGACACTTGCGCTACCAAGGCAGCCAAGGCTAAGGCTGCGAAATTCAAGGGCCTCCAGCTAAGGAACACGGGGAAGCGTCGCCTCGGAAGTCGTGGCTACCTCGGTAAAAGGCTCATATGGGATAAGGAGGACGCGGAACGTGAAGCCGCGGGTATCCCAGACCCCTTCGCGAAGTTCACCAACCCCTTGGAGCGTGACTTCATCAGGGCTCGCTACAAGTGGGACAAGGAAAAGAAGGTTTTTTACATGGACCAGATCACGAGGAGATTGATTAGACTACCGGTAATTATTCTTTTACCACCTTGCATTTAGCTCCAGATCTAGTCGACTACACATTCCTAAACGGTTCATGTTCCTTCTGCAGGAGAAGCAACACCAGCTTGCAGTCGAAAGCCCTACTTCTCCGATGAGGCCCAAGTGGGGCAGCCGCAATATGGTCGTATGCACGGCGCCGGGGACGGCGCCACATGGAAGGTGTTTACAACGAGGTCCCGGAGGCCAAGAAGCAGAAAAAGAAGTTTAGTCAGGCGGATATCGACGAGAAGGTAAGCTTGCGTTCGAGAAAAAACCAGCTGAGGACGCGAAAAAAACTGCCGAGGAGAAAAATGAGTTGCTACAGTAGGCTGTCAATGCAGCTGTAACTGCCTGCAGAAATGATTTCGCTACTAACTTGGTCCCGGCTATCATCAACTGGACGAAGGAAAATCCAGACAAGACGGTACATGATTTCCCGTTGCCCAGTTTCGTCGCGAGCAACTCCGTGAACAACAACACCACCGCACCATCACTTGCTCACGCAATCGGGCCTCCTCTTGCACTCGCACCCGCTCATAGCAGCCCGTCCTCAGTCTCTGGCGCGCTAGGTGGGCCTTCGTCTTTGGCTGAGCTCGACGCCCTCACGGTAATTACATGTCGCACGAACATATATATCTAGAATATTCCATTTCCATTGCCTTTCGGATGTTTTACGCCGCAGGCATGTGTTTGCAGGCCGACGAAACCCCGTGCACAATACTCTACTTGATCAAAGGCCAGAAGGTGGACGTGGGAAAGGGGGTGATAACGAAGCCCTTGGATCTCACGTTCCACAACCAGCCGATGCCCGCTGGGCACTTCAGGGTTACGTTGTCGAGTGTGACATCAGGGCACGAGGATTTGCCTCCTCCATTACGCCTAGGTGGAGAGGACAATGAGACCCCGCCGCGGATTGGAAGCTGCAAGGGTTGGGTGCTGCTAAGGCCGAAGAATCATCTTCGTCTGGAGCCGGCCGAGAGCACACCAATAACCACACATCAACAAGCATGTATGGAGACCACCACCCCGCCTACGCAATTACCAGCTCATGTAGTGCCGGGTGAGAGCGGCGGACGACGTGATGAAGGGGGTGCAATAGTACTGGCTGATGTAATCGGTCCTATAGAACAGAGAATGGATGATGAGACGGAGGAGACGGAGGACCCAATGGGTGTCCTCAATACAAACGCGTATGAGGGTGACTTAATTATGATGAGTCAACCATATGACGAATCGGGCTATCTGCATGCTAATGAGGATATGGATGACCTGCCCGGGTAGGAACGTCGTAGCAGGGATTGCAAGAAGTCTCTCTTCATGAAATCCTCACAGGACACGGCTGAAGATGCCGCCTCACCACAGGCTCAACTAGCCGGGGGTCGTACAGTGCTTAGCCCGACAACACTGGGGCAGGGGTTAAGGACAGGTCTGGAAGGTGTGCCCAAGAAAAAGGAGAGAAAGAGACCGGGGAAGATAGCTTCCATCAAACAAGCGAGAGCACATAGCAGCCAGATAGTGGATTCTGAAGAGCGTGTACCCGTGAAAGGTGCGGCCATGTTCCATCTCACGGGCAAGCCGATGCTACTGCCGAAACCGCTGGAGGCACTATCAGGGGATCTCAGGAGACTGCACGACCATGTGCTGTCGACTAAGAAAATCCTAGTAGCCTCGAAGGATCCAGGATATCCGACATACGCGGCTCGTGTGCCTGAGGGGAAGTGCTACGTCGACACACGGCCCACGGAGGTGTTCTTCCTGCGGTTTGACCATATCTTTGAGATGTTTCTGACAAGGCGGCTCGATTTTACAATCGTCCGCCTTTTTGCGCTACATATGAGCTCCGTCATGAAGAGAGAAGAAGTCTCGTAAATCTGTGTGGCGGATCTGTACTACATGCACGAGTCTTTCTTGAGTCTCGGCGACTTTGGGCATGAAACTGCTACGGAGTACCTCCAAAACTTCATGGTACAGAGTAAGGACCAGGAAATTGTCCTCCTGCCTTATCATCCAAAGTAAGTCAGTTCCGGACAACCCTTTCATACATTTCAACCATTCCTTCTCGCTCATATGGAGAATAATTTGAGGTGTCTTTTCCCCGCAGCAACGGGCGTGCCGTCCTTATCGTTCTTTACCCGCGAGTCTCCCACGCCGTGTATTTTGACCCTACCAGAGACTACGAGAAGAAGGACTACACCCGCATAATGAATATTCTAGATAATGCTCTCCAAGGCTTCAACATTAGGGGTGGCAACCTACAGATCAGGAAACAAAGGAACAAGAAGTTGGGTTTCTCGTATAAAACTAACTTCTGCTGCATCCATGTCCCAAAACAAAGCAAGAAAGAAGAATTCTACCTCCTCCATCTCATGATTGAGTTCAACACGGATCACCAAAAGCTTCCTATGACAACCAGAAACGATGATCATATCCGCAAGTGGGTAGAATCTCATGGAGAAGCGGGTTATAAACTTAGAGATGACTTCTTTCGCATCCAAAGGGACATTGCGATGATCATCATGAAAGAAGTCATCGATGAGAAGGGGATGTTCCACCATGACCCTATATCGCGAGCTGACGTCCAGACTCGCATAGGCATGCAACGTCATGACCTCACGCCGTTCAAGAAGCTAGGGTCCATCCTTGATGATATGGAAGGATGGAACTTCTAGTGATTTATGATGCCGATGAAGATGATCTGTGTCAGTTGAACTTGTATACTTTCTGTAGCAATTAAACTTTGTGGTGTCCACGGTCCCTACCGAACTTGCGTAACGCTAATTTGTTAGTTTGGGTACGATGACATGCGTACCTCTATTTAATTAGTTTGCATACTATATGTTGCATCTAGTTGCTAACCCTTTCTTTGTCGTGTTGCTCTAGTATTTTTTGTTGCATGTGATCGTACATTCTCTTGATGAAGATGCATCTCTAACAGGTACCTACATTCTTGATGTCGAAGGAGTGCTATGCCGTGTAAGAAGGGAAGGTTCCGAGAGTGTACGACGAGTGGTATGAGTGTCAGGCGCAAGTGGAGGGGGTCTCGTGCGCCATCCATAAAGGCTTCAAAAGCAGACAAGAAGCACAAGCTAGTTACTTGAGGTTTAGGCTAGCGCGAGAGAGGCCTCATAACCGCCGCCTCATGTACTGCATAGTTCTACTATCACTCATAGTGATAGCACTTCTCGCGTATATCATTGTTTACATGGATGACGTTGTAGTTGCAAGTATTCGAGACTTGCATGTATCGCTATTTTTGAGATGATGATGAGAGACCACTTTGTGTTGGATGATGATTATGATGAGACTATTTGTATGTATATGCTATGATTACATTTGTGGTCTCGCAGCTATTTGTATGTGTATGATGATGACATTTGTATGTGCTAAAGATTCTTGTATAAAGCCTGTTCAAATACAAAACAAATATGCAGGAAAAAATATCAAAAACTAATAAAATTAGCAGTAGCGAGTGGAGAAAAGTTAGCAGCAGCGTGCCAATAGCAGTAGCGCGTCCCAACAAAGTGCGCTAGAGCTATTACCAGTAGCGAGCTTTCACACAGCTCGTTGCTGCTACGCTTGTATAGCAGTAGCGCGGGCAAACACGCGCTTAGTTGTAGCGCCGTATCAGTAGCGCGGGCACCCGCGCTACTGCTATACATAGAACCCGCGCTGCTGCTAGGCTTTTCCCTAGTAGTGGCTAATTACACACGAAAAGAACTAGGGAGTTCCAAATCTCGTATCGCTATATTTTGGATGACATGGTGCATAGCAAATTAGATAGATGTGCATTGCTCTCCTACCAGCCTGTTAGTAAAGAAAAGAGATTATTTGGATGTATCCAATAGTTGATTTTGAAGGGAATATGCCCTAGAGGCAATAATAAAGTTGTTATTTATATTTCCTTATATCATGATAAATGTTTATTATTCATGCTAGAATTGTATTAACCGGAAATTTAGTACATGTGTGAATACATAGACAAACAGAATGTCACTAGTATGCCTCTACTTGACTAGCTCGTTGAATCAAAGATGGTTAAGTTTCCTAGCCATAGACATGAGTTGTCATTTGATTAATGGGATCACATCATTAGAGAATGATGTGATTGACTTGACCCATTCCGTTAGCTTAGCACTTGATCGTTTAGTTTATTGCTATCTCTGAGTGTCCACAGTGGGACAATGAGACCAAGAAGAAGAAGAAGAGCAAGGGATATGATTTTGATGACAAGAAAAAGAAGAAATCTTCAAAGTCTTCATCACACAAGAAGAGCTCATCTGGCAAGGCTCGTGCTTTTGTTGGCAAGGAGATGGATTCAGAGGAGGAGTCTGCTTCTGAGGAGGCAGAGGTGGAGTCTGAGGAGGAGTCTGACTCAGGCGTTGCGAGTCTGGCTCTAGCTACTGCCTACGTTGTCAAGTCCATCTTCAACACTGAAGACAATGGCTCCGTCACCACCGCTGATGCTAATGACAAGGATGACTCTGCTCCCACCTACTGCTTCATGGCACGCGGTGCCAAGGGTACAATACCAAAGGCTTCTGACTGGATTATGGATAGTGGATGCACTAACCACATGACTGGTGATTGAAGTCTTCTCATGGACTCAACATTACGTCCATCTGACAAGAGTCACATCACATTTGCTGACACTGGTAAAAGCAAGGTATTGGGTCTAGGTAGAGTTGCAATCTCAAAGGATCAGCACATGGACAAAGTGATGCTTGTTGAATCCCTTGGTTTCAACTTAATGTCTGTCTCAATGCTTTGTGATTTGAACATGATTGTGATATTTGGAAAATATCGTTGCCTTGTTCTAATGGAATCTAACAAGTCTCTAGTCTTTGAAGGGTATCGGAAAGATGATCTGTATATGGTAGATTTCTCAGCAGGACCATAGTTGGCAGTATGTCTTCTAGCAAAAGCTTCAGAGTGTTGGCTCTGGCATCGGAGGCTAGGGCATGCTGGCATGAGGAACTTGTACACACTCGTGAAGAAACACGTCGTGGGCATCGAGGGCATCAAGTTCAAGAAGGATCATCTGTGTGGTGCCTGCGAAGCTGGAAAGATGACTAGGGCCAAGCATCCCTCGAAGACAATCATGATGACATCACATCCCTTTGAGCTGCTACACATGGACCTATTTGGCTCTACTCACTACTCTACTCTTACTACCACTGCTTGTCTCTATGGCTTCGTCATTGTTGATGATTATTCAAGATATACATGGGTGCATAAAATCCTCTACAAGAATGAAGTGCAGGATGTCTTCAGACGATATGCCAATCATGCCATGACGAACTATAGCATCAAGATCAAGCACATCAGAAGTGACAACGGCACAGAGTTCAAGAACACAGGCCTCGACACTTATCTTGATACATTGGGTATCACTCATGAGTTCTCTTCTCCATACACACCTCAGCAGAATGGCTAGCGCCCACCATGGCTACAACAGGGACCCGAAGACTTGGATCCTTGAGTGGATGATAGGTGATGTGCATCATGAAGCCAAAGCTCAAGATATCATTGAGCTTACCTCCCTGCCCACTCCAGGTGAACTCTATGAACCTGGTTGTCAGCTACACAAGAATGCGCTGGAGAGTATATTTCAGAAGCCTGAGCCAAATATGAGTCAGATGCTCAGCATGATGAAGCCATTGCCACAAGATGCCGAATATCCCAAGGAATTCTTCGTCAAGGACCTTGCGTACTTACCTCGCACAATTTATCATATTCTGAGGCGTACTCTATGGCCAGTCAAGGGCTATTCTCCTGAAGCCAAACTTGAAGGCACCATGAAGACTTTGGTGTTCTATATTCTTAATGGCATCAGCTTCAATTCCCAGGATTTCTTCATCAGGCAACTTGATGCATCAGGAATTGATCTATTCGGCTTGATGTTTTATGCTCCATGGGTGATGCGCCTGATCAAACTTCATTTCTCTGTCGACTATCAACCCTCAGCGCACAACCATCTTATCTTTATGCCTGAGGTTGATCAGTCACTTGAAGCCATCTACCCAGAGCCTGACAAAGAACCTCTATATCTTCACAATGTTGATCGTCACAGCTTCACGCAACCACTTGAGGGGATTCATGTTCCAAATGCTGCTACTCCTGCTTACCGTCTGGCTGGCAATATGCGTGAGCCACACCGTGCCAACACTGAAGCCACTGCCAGTACAATCGCTAAAAGGCCTCGGAAGCGTTCTCATATTCTCAATGACAGAGAGCTTCTCGTTGCCTTACATCAGAAGCAGGACAAACACCATGAATGGCTCAAGCGTCAGATGCAGTATCTTGGTGGATGTCAATCACATCCGAAACCTGGCCACCAAGAACTCCTTTGTAGCCCATGAATCCTGTCGGCGGTCTTGGAAGAGTCTCACACTGCTATGCCCTGAAGAAGATCTTCACGAAGATGGCTTCAATGAGAGTTTCAAATTTGACTCCAGACCTCCCCGCAATGCAAGCTGGCGCCGCCCTCCATCAATAAAAGATTCGGAGTATTCATCTTCGGGTGCAACTATTGTTGCAAGAGTCGTCGATGAAGAAGACAACGCCACTTCACCAACTATGGCTTCACTGCATCTCGACACTGCACCAGGCCCTTCTGCACCACCGAACTCCAACGTCGACCGTGGACCTTCTTCTACTCCTAATGGGAACGAGTAGATGCTCTATGTCTTCAAACCTTTTTGGTCCTTATTGACAAAAGGGGGAGAAGCATACGAGTTGATAGTCTTCAAGCGGGTCCATATGGGTGGTTGCTATATTTTTTGCCAAGTGGTTAAACTCTCATTTTTGATACATTTGGTTCTTTGGGTTGTAACACTTAAACTTGATAGTCCTCTGCTACTTTGTCTGCTATACTGTGATGCGATGATAAATACCACATGAAGTCATTCCGCAGACGTCCATTTTCATTATGCATGTCATTATCTTCGGCTGCACTAACAAGAGATACAGTGATGAGTTTGGGCACATGATGCAAGAGCAATATCAGATGTCCATGATGGGTGAGCTGAAGTTCTTCCTCGGTCTTCAAATCCGTCAGCAGAGCAACGGCATCTTCATATCTCAAGAGAAATACCTCAAATATTACCTGAAGAAGTTTGGAACGCAAGACTGCAAAGGGTACACGACGCCAATGCCAACCAAAGGTCAATTGGGTCCCGACGACAATGGTAAAGAGTTCGATCAAAAGGTATACCGCTCCATGATTGGTTCTTTACTCTATTTATGTGCATCTAGGCCAGATATCATGCTTAGCGTTTGCATGTGTGCCCGATTCCAAGCGAAACCAAAGGAATCGCATCACTTAGCTGTAAAGCGAATTCTTCGATATTTGGCTTACACCCCAACACTAGGATTATGGTATCCAAAGGGCTCAGAGTTTGATCTAGTTGGATTCTCAGATGCTGATTATGCTGGTGACAAGGTTGTCGCAAGTCCACATCAGGCACATGTCACTTTCTTGGACGATCTCTTGTCTATTGGTCTTCAAAGAAGCAGAACTGTGTATCTCTCTCCACTGCTGAATCTGAATACATTGCTGCTGGATCTTGTAGCGCTCAGCTTCTATGGATGAAGCAAACTCTCAAGGACTATGGCATCCATCTGAAGCAAGTGCCACTATACTGCGACAATGAAAGCGCCATCAAGATTGCCAACAACCCAGTTCAGCACTCGAAGACAAAGCACATTCAGATCCGTCATCACTTTCTCAGAGATCATGTCATGAAGGAAGATATTGATATCATTCACGTCAACACTGAAGAGCAATTGGCAGATATCTTCACAAAGCCCTTGGATGAGAAAAGGTTTTGCAAGTTGCGGTGTGAGCTAAATATCTTAGAATCCTCAAATGTCCTGTGATTGGACACACATCCTAACGCTTATGCATGTTGATGACTTAGATGTGCAACACACGAAGTAAAGTATATCTTCAATCAATGAAGACATACACTATAAGTGTGAATACATTAATGCGGAATTTGACTTCGGAGCGCCATGATAATTGTGCGCCGTGTCTGGGTCTAATACTTCCTATACAGTGGGTAACACCACCACCAAATTCTTGTTTGAAGTGTTTCAATTGGTGTCACATTTGCAAAGTCTTCACATTTGATTTGTCTTCAACATTGATTTGACTTCATGTTTATCTTCATAATGTTGATTTGGTCTTATACTGATATATACATACATTTGTGTTCTGTCCTCTACAGCATTCACTTCTGGCTATGTCTTCATGTTTGAATCTTTTGATCTAAGTGAATGTGATCGGACCCTAACCCCTTCTATGCTTCTAACTCAGATTCTATCTATCTAAATAATATGCATTCTATTGAATCTATCGATTGTCTTCTCTGAGTCCTTGGCAGCAGAAGACACAGAGACAGAAGTTGAATTTGTTTTAATGCTATATCCTTATTGCCTGAAACCCGGAGAAGCCGGAATGACCACCTGACAATCCAGGTGTGCGTGGGAACATGGAACAACTTCCAACGAGTTGCATGCATGTCACGTGTCCTTCAGATGTGAACCGCCAGGGGCACCTGCGTAATTACGCTGTGTTGTCCCTTTCCTTATATATACACAACTCACCGCGGTCATTATCTCGTCTTCCACCTCGCCACCTCACACAAACCCTAGCGCCTTTGCTAGCTCGCGTCGACGCCGGAGACGAAGCGCTTAGCTGCCGCAACTTCTTCGACGCCGTCCTCACGCCGGCCGTGGACCTCGTCCTCTCCGCCGCCGCCATAGGTGTCTTACGCCACCAAGTTAGGGTGCGGGAGATTGAACTTCCTGGCCTCCCTCTCAACCTCGTCTAGCAGTTTGTCATGCGGTAATTAAAACTTACTTTTTACTGCCTTTTTGATCCATCAGATCCATCCACTTCAACCAAAAGTGGTTTCTTAACTTCCAAAACTGGATCTGTCTTCTTCTGCATCCCATATCTTGCAAAGTATATTCACTTATGCTTCACAACTAGTTAGATTCCTCACTTGTACTTATTCATGGATTCGTACAAATCTGGAACCAACTTTCATCAAATAAGTGAATGTCTTCGCGCTATGAGGTCAATGTCTTCAAAATGATTTATCTTCAAAATCTTCTGGGAATGCATATGACCTCTTCCCTTCCCTCGCACCTCTAATGCTGTCATAGGTACATATCCGTGGGAGAATCCCTTGGTTCTCATAGTCTGCATTCATTTGCAGAGTTCTTACAACGCCATATTCACTCACCAGAAGCCAGTTCCTGTCTGACCAGCAAGAGGAAGCCATTCACTGTATTGAAGCCTTTCAGTCTGAATACTATGGCAACTGAAAAATCTGTAAGGAAAGGCGGCAGGCAGCGCCGTGGAGATACAACTAAGGATTTGCCACCAGATCTCTTTGAAATGTACAAGACAGATCCTGAAGAGAACTGTGGTCAGCGCAAGACTCGAATCCAATGGATTCGAAGATATTGGGCAGAGGAGTGGTTCAAATATAGATTTGTGACCCGTGAATATGGAGAGAAGAATGCTATCAAGCGCCCATGGGGAGATGTTCTATACAGAAATCTTCAGCCCAAGTCCAAGCCTGAAGCCATCGCTCAAGGCTTCTACCCATGCATGGTCCGAGGACCAAAGCCAGAAAATGCCGACCCATCATCTATGTTGTGGTGTCGTGATGACAATCTCTTCAAGCGCAACTATCAGTTTGCAAGAGATTCTGCTATGAAAAACGTGAAGGATCTGGGCCTCAACTTTAACCCTGGCCCGTCTGCTCCAAGGGCCGATGGCACACGCGATGCCAATCCTAATGTCATCGGCCCCTTCGACAACTTTGATGGCCTCCTCTCTCATATCACAGCTCAGAGGGCCATTGTGGATCAATCTGCTGATGATGCTGACTCTGAAGAAGCACCAGCACCACCAAAGCCTCAGAAGAAGAAGAAGAAGACAAAGGCTTCGAAGCCCTCTGTCGCACCAAGTGCTTCGGTTGTGAAGCCATTGGCCACTGCACCTCTTGAAGCCAGTGTGCAATCTGAAGACTTATCTCGTGTCTCCAAGAAGACCGAAAAGTCCAAGAAGAAGAAGAAGAAGTCGATGAAGAGTTCTGGGCAAGAACTGACCCCAGCTACCGTTTTGCGCAATGAGGATGCCACCATTGATCTGTCCAGTGATGAAGATCTTGGTGATGATGCCCTTGAACAACTGATCAAGAGCAAGCAAGAGGCAGAGATCTTCAACGATCTGCCCCTCTTTGATGTTGATATACTGAACAATTACATTGATGAGTGGTTCGACGACCAGAGCATTAGCATCGATGATCTTCAGCTGCCAATTGACATCAGCGTCACCTTCCACGGAGCCATTGCTAATGAGATGGCTCTGGCTCAAAAGATTGTCGAGCTGAAAAACAAGATTGACTATGAGAAAGCTCACTTCAAGAAGAACATGGCCAAGCTCAGTGTGGCAGATGTTCAGATATTCAAGGAGACGCAGCATGATCACAAGGAAGAGTTTCACAAGAAGCGTGAAGAAGCAAAAGGTTCACGAGAGCGGATGAAATGCTTCACAGAGAAATGTGTTCAAGCACACAATGACACTGAGAAGCGCAAGGCTCTTGGGCGTCCAGGCATCGACCCCAAGATGGCTGCCAAGCGAAAGAAGTCTTCTGAGACCCAACCTGAGGTACCAAGGCAAGATGCTACTCGCATTGTCTTCCCTACCAGCATGACAGGCTCAAAGCATAAGGTCCCCTCAGCAGCTTCCGAACTGAAGAAGACAAGGGCAGTTGAAGCCGAAGCCAAGAAGCGCAAGCACAAGAATGCTACTGATGGTGCTCCTGAAGGAAATATGCCCTAGAGGCAATAATAAAGTTGTTATTTATATTTCCTTATATCATGATAAATGTTTATTATTCATGCTAGAATTGTATTAACCGGAAACTTAGTACATGTGTGAATACATAGACAAACAGAGTGTCACTAGTATGCCTCTACTTGACTAGCTCGTTGAATCAAAGATGGTTATGTTTCCTAGCCATAGACATGAGTTGTCATTTGATTAACGGGATCACATCATTAGAGAATGATGTGATTGACTTGACCCATTCCGTTAGCTTAGCACTTGATCGTTTAGTATATTGCTATTGCTTTCTTCACGACTTATACATGTTCCTATGACTATGAGATTATGCAACTCCCAAATACCGAAGGAACACTTTGTGTACTACCAAACGTCACAACGTAACTGGGTGATTATAAAGGTGCTCTACAGGTGTCTTCGATGGTACTTGTTGAGTTGGCATAGATCAAGATTAGGATTTGTCACTCCGATTGTCGGAGAGGTATCTCTGGGCCCTCTCGGTAATGCACATCACTATAAGCCTTGCAAGCAATGTAACTAATGAGTTAGTTGCGGGATGATGCATTACAGAACGAGTAAAGAGACTTGCCGGTAACGAGATTGAACTAGGTATTGAGATACCGACGATCGAATCTCGGGCAAGTAACATACCGATGACAAAGGGAACAACGTATGTTGTTATGCGGTTTGACCGATAAAGATCTTCGTATAATATGTAGGAACCAATATGAGCATCTAGATTCCGCTATTGGTTATTGACCGGAGATGAGTCTCAGTCATGTCTACATAGTTCTCGAACCCGTAGGGTCCGCACTCTTAACGTTCGGTGACGATTGGTATTATGAGTTTATGTGTTTTGATGTACCGAAGGTAGTTCGGAGTCCCGGATATGATCATGGACATGACGAGGTGTCTTGAAATGGTCGAGACATAAAGAGCGATATATTGGACGACTATATTTGGACATCGGAATGGTTCCAGGTGAGATCGGGCATTTACCGGAGTACCGGGAGGTTACCGGAACCCCCGGGGCCGGGAGGTATATGGGCCTTATTGGGCCATAGTGGGAGACAGGAGAAGGGAGCAAAGGAGGGGGCGTGCCCCCCCAAGCCCAATCCGAATTGGGAGCCCCCCTTTCCTTCCTCCTTCCTCCCCCTTACTTCTCTCCTAATCCAACTAGGGAAGGGGGGGGCATCCTACTCCCGGTGGGAGTAGGACTCCCCTTGGAGCGCGCCTAGGAGGCCGGCCCCCTCCCCCTCCTCCATTCCTTTATATACGGGGGAGGGGGGCACCCCATAGACACACAAGTTGATCACTGATCTCTTAGCCGTGTGCGGTGCCCCCCTCCACCATAATCCACCTTGGTCATATCGTTGCAGTGTTTAGGCGAAGCCCTGCGCTGGTAGCTTCATCATCACCGTCATCACGCCATCGTGCTGACAAAGCTCTCACTCGACACTCTGCTGGATTGTGAGTTTGTGGGACGTCACCGAGCCGAACGTGTGCAGATCGCGGAGGTGCCGTACCTTCGGTGCTAGGATCGGTCGATCGTGAAGACGTACGACTACATCAACCACGTTGTCATCACGCTTCCGCTTATGGTCTACGAGGGTACCTAGACAACACTATCCCCTCTCGTTGCTATGCATCACCATGATCTTGCGTGTGCGTCGGAATTTTTTGAAATTACTATGCTCCCCAACAGTGGCATCCGAGCCAGGTTTATGCGCAGATGTTATATGCACGAGTAGAACACAAGTGAGTTGTGCGCGATAATAGTCATACTGCTTACCAGCATGTCGTACTTTGATTCGGCGGTATTGTTGGATGATGCGGCCCGGACCGACATTACGCGTACGCTTACGCGAGACTGGTTCTACCGACGTGCTTCGCACACAGGTGGCTGGCGGGTGTCAGTTTCTCCAACTTTAGTTGAATCGAGTGTGGCTACGCCCGGTCCTTGTGAAGGTTAAAACAACACATACTTGACGAAAAATCGTTGTGGTTTTGATGCGTAGGTAAGAATGGTTCTTTCTCAGCCCGTAGCAGCCACGTAAAACTTGCAACAACAAAGTAGAGGACGTCTAACTTGTTTTTGCAGGGCATGTTGTGATGTGATATGGTCAAGACATGATGCGAAATTTTATTGTATGAGATGATCATGTTTTGTAACGGAGTTATTGGCAACTGGCACGAGCCATATGGTTGTCGCTTTATTGTATGAAATGCAATCACCATGTAATTGCTTTACTTTATCACTAAGCGGTAGCGATAGTCGTAGAAGGAATAGTTGGCAAGACGACAACGATGCTACGATGAACATCAAGGTGTCGCGCCGGTGACGATGGTGATCATGACGGTGCTTTGAAGATGGAGATCAAAGGCACAAGATGATGATGGCCATATCATATCACTTATATTGATTGCATGTGATGTTTATCCTTTATGCATCTTATTTTGCTTAGTTCGACGGTAGCATTATAAGATGATCTCTCACTAAATTTCAAGGTACAAGTGTTCTCCCTGAGTATGCACCGCTGCGAAAGTTTGTCGTGCCGAGACACCACATGATGATCGGGTGTGATAAGCTCTAAGTTCACATACAACGGGTGCAAGCCAGTTTTGCACACGCAGAATACTCGGGTTAAACTTGACGAGCCTAGCATATGTAGATACGGCCTCGAAACACTGAGACCGAAAGGTCTAGCGTGAATCATATAGTAGATATGATCAACATAGTGATGTTCACCATTGAAAACTACTCCATCTCACGTGATGATCGGACTTGGTTTAGTTGATATGGATCACGTGATCACTTAGATGATTAAAGGGATGTCTATCTAAGTGGGAGTTCTTTAGTAATTTGATTAATTGAACTTTAATTTATCATGAACTTAGTACCTGATAGTATTTTGCATGTCTATGTTGTTGTAGATAGATGGCCCGTGCTGTTGTTCCATTGAATTTTAATGCGTTCCTTGAGAAAGCTAAGTTGAAAGATGATGGTAGCAACTACACGGACTGGGTGCGTTGAGGGAGTCCTGGATTAGGGGGTCCTCGGACAGCCGGACTATATCCTTTGGCCGGACTGTTGGACTATGAAGATACAAGATTGAAGACTTCGTCCCGTGTCCTGATGGGACTCTCCTTGGCGTGGAAGGCAAGCTTGGCGATACGGATATGTAGATCTCCTCCCTTGTAACCGACTCTATGTAACCCTAGCCCCCACCGGTGTCTATATAAACTAGAGGGTTTAGTCCGTAGGACAACAACAATCATACCATAGGCTAGCTTCTAGGGTTTAGCCTCTACGATCTCGTGGTAGATCAACTCTTGTAATACTCATATCATCAAGATCAATCAAGCAGGAAGTAGGGTATTACCTCCATCGAGAGGGCCAGAACCTGGGTAAACATCGTGTCCCCCGCCTCCTGTTACCATCCGCCTTAGACGCACAGTTCGGGACCCCCTACCCGAGATCCGCCGGTTTTGACACCGACATCCATAACTTGAGGATTATCCTCATTGATGCACAGAAGAATTACGACCTAGAAGCACCGCTAGGTGCCAAACCCGCTGCAGGAGCAACGCCAGATGTTATGAATGTCTGGCAGAGCAAAGCTGATGACTACTCGATAGTTCAGTGTGCCATGCTTTACGTCTTGGAACCGGGACTTCAACGACGTTTTGAACGTCATGGAGCATATGAGATGTTCCAGGAGTTGAAGTTAATATTTCAAGCAAATGCCCGGATTGAGAGATATGAAGTCTCCAATAAGTTCTACAGCTGCAAGATGGAGGAGAATAGTTCTGTCCGTGAGCATATACTCAAAATGTCTGGGTATAACAATCACTTGATTCAACTGGGAGTTAATCTTCCTGATGATAGTGTCATTGACAGAATTCTTCAATCACTGCCACTGATACGTCTCCGTCGTATCTACTTTTCCAAACACTTTTGCCCTTGTTTTGGACTCTAACTTGCATGATTTGAATGGAACTAACCCGGACTGACGTTGTTTTCAGCAGAATTGCCATGGTGTTATCTTTGTGCAGAAACAAAAGTTCTCGGAATGACCTGAAACTTCACGGAGATTATTTTTGGAAATAATAAAAAATACTGGCGAAAGAATCAAGGCCAGGGAGCCCACACCCTGTCCACGAGGGTGGGAGGCGCGCCTGCCCCCCTGGGCGCGCCCCCTGCCTCGTGGGCCCCCTGGACCTCCACCGACCTCAACTCCAACTCTATATATTCATGTTCGGGGAGAAAAAAATCAGAGAAAAAAGATTCATCGCGTTTTACGATACGGAGCCGCCGCCAGGCCCTAATCTCTCTCGGGAGGGCTGATCTAGAGTCCGTTCGGGGCTCCGGAGAGGGGAATCCGTCGCCGTCGTCATCATCAACCATCCTCCATCACCAATTTCATGATGCTGACCACCGTGCGTGAGTAATTCCATCGTAGGCTTCCTGGACGGTGATGGGTTGGATGAGATTTATCATGTAATCGAGTTAGTTTTGTTAGGGTTTGATCCCTAGTATCCATTATGTTCTGAGATTGATGTTGCTATGACTTTGCTATGCTTAATGCTTGTCACTAGGGCCCAAGTGCCATGATTTCAGATCTGAACCTATTATGTTTTCATGAATATATGTGAGTTCTTGATCCTATCCTGCAAGTCTATAGTCACCTACTATGTGTTATGATCCGGCAACCCCGAAGTGACAATAATCGGGACCACTCCCGGTGATGACCATAGTTTGAGGAGTTCATGTATTCACTATGTGTTAATGCTTTGGTCCGGTACTCTATTAAAAGGAGGCCTTAATATCCCTTAGTTTCCATAAGGACCCCGCTACCACGGAGGGTAGGACAAAAGATGTCATGCAAGTTCTTTTCCATAAGCACGTATGACTATATTCGGAATACATGCCTACATTACATTGATGAATTGAAGCTAGTTCTGTGTCACCCTATGTTATGACTGTTACATGATGAACCACATCCGGCATAATTCTCCATCACCGATCCAATGCCTACGAGCTTTTCACATATTGTTCTTCGCTTATTTACTTTACCGTTGCTACTGTTACAATCACTACAAAACCCAAAAATATTACTTTTGCTACCGTTATCACTACTATCATACTACTTTGCTACTAAATATTTTGCTGCTGATATTAAGTTATCCAGGTGTGGTTGAATTGACAACTCAACTGCTAATACTTGAGAATATTTTTGGCTCCCCTTGTGTCGAATCAATAAATTTGGGTTGAATACTCTACCCTCGAAAACTGTTGCGATCCCCTATACTTGTGGGTTATCAAGACTATTTTTTGGCGCCGTTGCCGGGGAGCATAGCTCTATTCTTTGAGTTACTTGGGATTTATATCTGCTGGTCGCTATGAAGAACTTGAAAGACGAGAAAACAAAAATTTATCCCTCAACTACGAGGGGAGGTAAGGAACTGCCATCTAGCTCTGCACTTGATTCACCTTCTGTTTTGAGTAAGCTTGCGACACCTAAACCTGCTTCTGCTATTAATTCTGATATGTCGCATGTTATTGATGATGCCACTTCTGCTATGCATGATACTTATGATTAATCTACTTCTATGCTTGATACTACTGTGCCACTTGGTGAATTTTTGATAAACAACTTGCCAGGGCTAGAGAGAATGAAATTATTGAAACTGATAATATTGATGAAAGTGATGATGAAGATTCTCCCCTAGATATGAATTGCCTGTTGTGCCTGAGGGCTATGTTATGGATGAAGAAACTGCTAGAGATTTTCTTGCTTGCAATGATAGAAGTGATCTTAAGAAATTATTAGCTAAGCTGAAACAAAAATCTCTGAATGCTAGAATGAAATATGATCCTGCTTATGCTACTTCACCTATCTTTGTTACTGATAAGGATTATGAATTCTCTGTCGACCCTGATATAATTACTTTGGTTGAATCTGATCCTTTCTATGGCTATGAATCTGAAACTGTTGTGGCACATCTTACTAAATTAAATGATATAGCCACCCTGTTCACTAATGATGAGAAAACTCGCTACTATTATATCCTTAAGATATTTCCGTTCTCATTAAAGGGTGATGCTAAGATATGGTTTAATTCTGTTATCCTGGTTGTGTGCGTAGTCCCCAGGATATGATTTATTACTTCTCTGCTAAATATTTCCCTGCTCATAAGAAACAAGCTGCTTTAAGGGATATATATAATTTTGTGCAAATTGAAGAAGAGAGTCTCCCACAAGCTTGGGGGAGGCTTCTCCAATTACTTAATTCTTTGTGTGATCATCCTCTTAAGAAAAATGAAATACTTGATATCTTTTATAATGGACTAACCAATGCTTCCAGAGACCACCTGGATAGTTGTGCTTGTTGTGTTTTCAGGGAAAGAACTGTTGATCAAGTTGAAATTCTATTGAATAATATGTTGACTAATGAAAATAATTGGACACTTCCTAAACCAACTCCTAAGCCAACTCCGAAGAAAAGAGGTGTTCTATTTCTCAGTCCTGAAGATATGCAAGAGGCAAAGAAATCTATGAAAGAAAAAGGTATAAAAGCTAAAGATGTTAAGAATTTACCTCCTGTTGAAGAAATACATGGTCTTAATTTACCGCCTGTTGAAGAAATACATGGTTCTAATCCATCACCTATTGAAGAGATACATGGTCTTGATAACCCGACACAGGTAGTAAAGGTAAATTCTCTCTATAAATTTGATGAAGGTGATATTCCTTGTTATAAGTCTGCTAGCCAATGCCTAGATGAGTTTGATAATTTTATTGTCAAACAAGAAAACTTCAATGCTTATGTTGGTAGACAATTGAAACACAATGCTTATATGATTGAACACTTGAGTAATTATATGTCTAGAGTTAAAGGTGAACTTAAACTCATTAGTAAACATGCTTCTATGGTTACCACTCAAGTAGAACAAGTACTTAAAGCTCAGAATGATTTGCTCAATGAATTGAACAGTAAGAATAATGACTTTGCGGTTAGAGTTGCAACTAGAACTGGTAAAGTGACTCAGGAACCTTGTATCCTGAGGGCCACCCTAAGAGAATTGAGCAGGATTCTCAGAGAAATAATGTTGATACACCTAGTCCTTCCAAGAGGAAGAGAAAGAAAAATGATAGGACTTTGCATGCTTCTAGTGAACCTGTTGTAGACACACCTGAGAATCCCAATGATATTTCTATCTCTGATGCTGAAACACAATCTGGTAATGAACATGAACCTAGTGATCATACTAATAATGATGTTCATGTTGATGCTCAACCTAGCAATGATAATGATGTAGAGATCGAACCTGCTGTTGATCTTGATAACCCACAATCAAAGAACCAACATTATGATAAGAGAGACTTTGTTGCTAGGAAGCACGGTAAGGAAAGAGAGCCATGGGTTCAGAAACCCATGCCTTTTCCTCCCAAACTATCCAAGAAAAAGGATGATGAGGATTTTGAGCGCTTTGCTGAAATGATTAAACCTATCTTCTTGCGTATGCGTTTAACTGATATGCTCAAAATGAATCCTTATGCTAAGTATATGAAAGATATTGTTACTAATAAAAGAAAGATACCGGAAGCGGAAATTTCCACCATGCTTGCTAATTATACTTTCAAGGGTGGAATACCAAAGAAACTTGGAGATCCAGGAGTACCCACTATACCATGCTCCATTAAAACAAACTATGTTAGAACTGCTTTATGTGATCTTGGAGCCGGTGTTAGTGTTATGCCTCTCTCTTTATATCGTAGAGTTGATTTGAATAAGTTGACACCTACTGAAATATCTTTGCAAATGGCCGATAAATCAACTGCTATACCTGTCGGTATTTGTGAGGATGTGCCTGCTGTGGTTGCAAACGTTACTATTTTAACGGACTTTGTTATTCTTGATATTCCCGAGGACGATAGTATGTCTATTATTCTTGGAAGACCCTTTTTGAATACTGCAGGGGCTGTTATTGATTGCAACAAAGGCAATTTCACTTTTCAGGTTAATGGAAATGAGCATACGGTACAGTTTCCGAGGAAACAACCTCAAGTTCATAGTATAAATTCTATTGGAAAAATTCCATCGATTATTTTTGGAGGTTTTGAATTTCCTCTTCCTACTGTCAAAAAGAGATATGATATTATTATTATTGGGGATGTGCATATCCCCGTTGAGGTAACTTAGTGTTATTCGAAATTTCTCCGGTTCCATGTTATTCGGAATGAGTTTGTTAACAAGACCTGATCAACCTTGTTAGTGGATTCCTTTCGATGAGCATGAGATGGATGAAGTTAGAAAGCACAACTCTCTATACCCTCCTATTACTTTCTGTTATCTAGAATAAATAAAGCAAAAGTAGTATTTTCTGTCAGTTTTCTGAATTATCCGTGCAATAAAAAAATACCCCGAAAATAAAAGTTCTCCAAATGCCCCGAAATTGAAATATGATTTTTTCTGGAATATTTGAGAATATCTGGCACTGAGAACACAGCAGGGGGAGCAAGCAACTGGCCACGAGGGTCCAGGGCGCGCCCACCCCCCTGGGCGCACCCCCTGCCTCGTGGGCCCACGGTGGCTCCCCTCCACTTATTCCAGCCACCACACACTTCTTCTTCCTCCCAAAAAAATCACCAACCAGCTCAAGCACGAGTTCTAGCTCATTTTGCTGCGATTTTCGATCTCCTTGCTCAAAGCACCTCTCACAAAACTGCTTTGGGGGATTGTTCCTTGGTATGTAACTCCTCCAATGGTCCAATTAGTGTTTGTTCTAGTGCTTTATTCATTGCAAATTTGTGTTGCCTAGATGACCATGTTCTTGAGCTTCCATGTCAAATTTTTATGGTCCCAAGTGGTTCTAATGCATGATCTAGTCTCTAGGCACTTGTGAGAGTAGTTCCTATCAATTTTGTTGAGTTTGGTTCACTTTTATTTGAAGTTACTAAAATTTTCAGAAATTTTTCAGAGGAAGAAATATGTTTAGGAAAATGTACCAAGGTGGTCCTTCAAGGAAGCAAGGACCCAGGCCCGCAATGCGCGATGCTGACGATGAACCACCGAGGGAAGCTCAAGTGCGGGCTTGCGAATGGCCTTCAGAGGACTTTATGGATCGAGCGGGAATCAAGGAAGAATTTTACACATATGTGCGTAACGCTGATCTTGAGAGCTTCGAGGCAGATAAGTGCCGTCAGCATTACTATCTCACTGATTCCTTTGTGAGGAGGTTTGAATTTTCATCATCACGCAATTCTCAAACTGTCCTGTTTGATCTCTATGAAAATTCTTACACTATGGACTTAGAGGATTTTACCACTGCTTGCAAACTTCCACAATGGGGTAGTACTAGTGAGCCTCGCAAATCTGAATTTAGAGATTTTCTTGCTAATATAACTGTGGGGGAGTCTAGAGATATAACACAAGCTACCATAGGGAGCATTCATTTTCCTGCTATATATTATTTTGTTCTCTTCATAGGTAGGTGCATAAGTGGTAAGGATGAAGCATGTCACATGTGTGTCCCTGATCTTAGTGTTCTCAGGAGTGCTGTATTAGGAGATAAACATTATAATTTGGGAGACATTGTTGCACGTAGGTTGCATAATAATAAAATTAATGGAGAATTCTTTGGTGGAATTTATGCAACCCGTCTAGCTAATTTTCTTGGTATACCCATACGTGAGTATGATATTGAGTTGCCTCTTGCTTATTTAGATTATGAGGCTATGGTTCGTCATCGTTTTGTTGAGAGGAACGATCAGTTCCTCCAGTACCGACTAATCTTTGACAGACGACGCACCTATGACGTCGCTCTCCCTGCTCCTACTTTCTTTGACTTTCAGGCAAAGGGGAAATATTTCATAACCAGGGAGGAGGCGAACGAGTACGAGAGGAGGGCTGAGATAGCTCGCCTCCAAGCTGCAGCCCATGATGCAATAACTGCTGCATCTCAGTATGACCCCAACTACAACTTTGGATATCCGCCAGGCCAGCCGTGGCAATAGACCAACTTAGACCAAAAGCCTAAGCTTGGGGGAGTACGTATTTCTCACTGACATTACATTTATGTTCACACACTCATTGCTAGTTGTCGGTGTTCATACTTTTTCACTGTAATATCCATGCTAGTTTATTTTCCTTTTTACGCTTTCTTCTTGTGTGTTTGAAAACCCTTAAGAAAAATAAAAAAAAATTAGTAGTAGCTTTTAGCTAGTTTACTTCCTTGCTGTAGTAGTAATAATTAAAAGAAAACCCCAAAAGATTTCCTCTTCTTCTTTTGCTTGTTGGGAGCTTTCCCGTGTAAATAGTTTTATTTCTTTTCTTTTCTTTGGGGTAGATAGGAGAAGGCCATAATTAAAATGTTGAGGTGGCTCTTATATACATTATTGTTGATTTAACCGAGAGCCCATATTGCCTTATCTTCTCCTGTTTATTGAATGCTTGCAGATTCCAGCTTAGTCCAATGCACGTGCACTATTATTATTATACACATCATTCGGTCGTGCAAGTGAAAGGCAATAATGACGATATATGATGAAATGATTGAGATGAGAGAAGCCGGTATGAACTCGACCTCTCTTGTTTTTGTAAATATGATTAGTTCATCGTTCGTGATTCAGCCTATTATGAACAAACATGTTTGCAATGACAATTAGAGATTATAGTTGCTTATGCCATGCTTAATTAGCTAGGAGTTTATAATGGTTTATCTTGCGTGCCAACATGCTATTAAAATGGTTGTGATGTGGTATGATAGGGTGGTATCCTCCTTTGAATGATTTAAGTGACTTGACTTGGCACATGTTCACACATGTAGTTGAAACAAAATCAACATAGCCTTCACGATATTTATGTTCATGGTGGATTATATCCTACTCATGCTTGCACTCAATGTTTATTAACTTTAATGCATGTTCATGACTGTTGTCGCTCTCTAGTTGGTCGCTTCCCAGTCTTTTGCTAGCCTTCACTTGTACTAAGCGGGAATACAGCTTGTGCATCCAATCCCTTAAACCCCAAAGTTATTCCATATGAGTCCACCATACCTTCCTATATGTGGTATCTACCTGCCGTTCCAAGTAAATTTGTATGTGCCAAACTCTAAACCTTCAAATAAAATTCTGTTTTGTATGCTCGAATAGCACATGTATCAACTAGGGTTGTCTGTATCTTCCATGTTAGGCGGGTTATTCTCAAGAGGAGTGGACTCCGCTCCTCACTCACGAGAAAATGGTTGGTCACCGGGATGCCAAGTCCCATGCTTTATGCAAACCAAATCAAAATAATTGCAAACAAAACTCCCCCGGGACTCATGTTAGTTGGAGGCACTCGTTGTTTCGAGCAAGCCATGGATTGATGCTTGTTGGTGGAGGGGGAGTATAAACTTTACCATTCTGTTTGGGAACCGCCTATAATGTGTGTAGCATGGAAGATATCGCCATCTCTTGGTTGTTATGTTGACAATGAAAGTATGCCGCTCAAAATATTATTTATCTCTATTTCAAAATCGAGGTCTGGCACCTCTACAAATCCCTGCTTCCCTCTGCGAAGGGCCTATCTATTTACTTTTATGTTGAGTCATCACCTCTTATTAAAAAGCACTAGCTGGAGAGCACCGCTGTCATTTGCATCCATTACTATTAATTTATATTGGGTATGACTATGACTAGATCTCTTTTACCATGAATTACAATGTTTAGTCAGTCCTTGATCTTTAAAGGTGCTCTGCATTCATGTTTTGCGGTCTCAGAAAGGGCTAGCGAGATATCTTGTTATATCATATTATGATTGTTTTGAGAAAGTGTTGTCATCCGAGATTTATTATTATTGCTCGCTAGTTGATTATGCCATTGACATGAGTAAACATGAGACCTAAGTGTTATTGTGAATGTGGTTAGTTCATAATCTTTGCTGAAAAATTGAATGTTGGCTTTACATATTTGCAACAACAAGAGCAAACAGAGTTTGTAAAAGTTTTTCTTTATCACTTTCAGTTTGTCAACTGAAATGCTTGAGGACAAGCAAAGGTTTAAGCTTGGGGGAGTTGATACGTCTCCGTCGTATCTACTTTTCCAAACACTTTTGCCCTTGTTTTGGACTCTAACTTGCATGATTTGAATGGAACTAACCCGGACTGACGATGTTTTCAGCAGAATTGCCATGGTGTTATCTTTGTGCAGAAACAAAAGTTCTCGGAATGACCTGAAACTTCACGGAGATTATTTTTGGAAATAATAAAAAATACAGGAGAAAGAATCAAGGCCAGGGGCCCCACACCCTGTCCACGAGGGTGGGAGGCGCGCCTGCCCCCTGGGCGCGCCCCCTGCCTCGTGGGCCCCCTGGACTTCCACCGACCTCAACTCCAACTCTATATATTCACGTTCGGGGAGAAAAAAATCAGAGAAAAAAGATTCATCATGTTTTACGATACGGAGCCGCCGCCAAGCCCTAATCTCTCTCGGGAGGGCTGATCTGGAGTCCGTTCAGGGCTCCGGAGAGGGGAATCCGTCGCCGTCGTCATCATCAACCATCCTCCATCACCAATTTCATGATGCTCACCGCCGTGCATGAGTAATTCCATCGTAGGCTTGCTGGACGGTGATGGGTTGGATGAGATTTATCATGTAATCAAGTTAGTTTTGTTAGGGTTTGGTCCCTAGTATCCATTATGTTCTGAGATTGATGTTGCTATGACTTTGCTATGCTTAATGCTTGTCACTAGGGCCTGAGTGCCATGATTTTAGATACGAACCTATTATGTTTTCATGAGTATATGTGAGTTCTTGATCCTATCTTGCAAGTCTATAGTCACCTACTATGTGTTATGATCCGGCAACCCCGAAGTGACAATAATCAGGACCACTCCCGGTGATGACCGTAGTTTGAGGAGTTCATGTATTCACTATGTGTTAATGCTTTGGTCCGGTACTCTATTAAAAGGAGGCCTTAATATCCCTTAGTTTCCATAAGGACCCCGCTGCCACGAGAGGGTAGGACAAAAGATGGCATGCAAGTTCTTTTCCATAAGCACGTATGACTATATTCGGAATACATGCCTGCATTACATTGATGAATTGGAGCTAGTTCTTTGTCACCCTATGTTATGACTGTTACATGATGAACCACATCCGGCATAATTCTCCATCACCGATCCAATGCCTACGAGCTTTTCACATATTGTTCTTCGCTAATTTACTTTACCGTTGCTACTGTTACAATAACTACAACACCCAAAAATATTACTTTTGCTACCGTTATCACTACTATCATACTACTTTGCTACTAAATACTTTGCTGCAGATATTAAGTTATCTAGGTGTGGTTGAATTGACAACTCAATTGCTAATACTTGAGAATATTCTTTGGCTCCCCTTGTGTCGAATCAATAAATTTGGGTTGAATACTCTACCCCCGAAAACTGTTGCGATCCCCTATACTTGTGGGTTATCAGCCACCAAGCTACAAGAGCTTCGTGATGAACTAAAACATGCAAGGGATGGATAAGACAATTCCCAAGCTCTTCACAATGCTAAAGGTTGTGGAGGTAGAAATCAAGAAGGAGCATCTAGTGTTGATGGTCAAGAAGACCACCAGTTTCAAGAAAAAGGGTAGAGGGAAGAAGGGGAACTTCAAGATGAACGGCAAGCAAGTTGCTGCTCAAGTGAAGAAGCCCAAGTCTGGACCTAAGCCTGAGACTGAGTGCTTCTACTGCAAAGGGACTGGTCACTGGAAGCGGAACTGCCCCAAGTATTTGGCGGATAAGAAGGATGGCAAGGTGAACAAAGGTACATGTGATATACATGTTATTGATGTGTACCTTACTAATGCTCGCAGTAGTGCCTGGGTATTTGATACTGGTTCTGTTGCTAATATTTGCAACTCGAAACAGGGACTACGGATTAAGCGAAGATTGGCTAAGGACGAGGTGGCGTTGCGCGTGGGAAATGGTTCCAAAGTCGATGTGATCTCGGTCGGCACGCTACCTCTACATCTACCTTCGGGATTAGTTTTAGACCTGAAAAATTGTTATGTGGTGCCAGCGTTGAGCATGAACACTATATCTGGATCTTGTTTGATGCGAGACGGTTATTCATTTAAATCAGAGAATAATGGTTGTTCTATTTATATGAGTAATATCTTTTATGGTCATGCACCCTTGAAGAGTGGTCTATTCTTTTTTAATCTCGATAGTAGTGACACACATATTCATAATATTGAAGCCAAAAGATGCAGAGTTGATAATGATAGTGCAACATATTTGTGGCACTGCCGTTTAGGTCATATTGGTGTAAAGCGCATGAAGAAACTCCATCCTGATGGACTTTTGGAATCACTTGATTATGAATCACTTGGTACTTGCGAACCATGCCTCATGGGCAAGATGACTAAAACTCCGTTCTCTGGAACAATGGAGCGAGCAATAGATTTGTTGGAAATCATACATACTGATGTATGTGGTCCGATGAATGTTGAAGCTCGCGGCGGGTATCATTATTTTCTCACCTTCACAGATGATTTTAGCAGATATGGGTGTATCTACTTGATGAAATATAAGTCTGAAACATGTGAAAAGTTTAAGGAATTTCAGAGTGAAGTGGAAAATCATCGTAACAAGAAAATAAAGTTTCTATGATCTGATTTACGAGTTTGGTCTTCATTTGAAACAATGCGGAATAGTTTTGCAACTCACGCCACCCGGAACACCACAGCGTAATGGTGTGTCTGAACGTCGTAATTGTACTTTACTAGATATGGTGCAATCTATGATGTCTCTTACTGATTTACCGCTATCGTTTTAGCGTTATGCTTTAGAGACGCCTGCATTCACATTAACTGTGGTTTGGCAAGTAACCAAAGTTGTCGTTTCTTAAAGTTTGGGGCTGCGATGCTTATGTGAAAAAGCTTCAACCTGATAAGCTCGAACCCAAATCGGAGAAATGTGTCTTCATAGGATACCCAAAGGAGACTGTTGGGTACACCTTCTATCACAGATCCGAAAGCAATACATTCGTTGCCAAAAATGGATCCTTTCTAGAGAAGGAGTTTCTCTCGAAAGAAGTGAGTGGGAGGAAAGTAGAACTTGATGAGGTAACTGTACCTGCTCCCTTATTGGAAAGTAGCTCATCACAGAAATTTGTTCCTGTGACTCCTACACCAATTAGTGAGGAAGCTAATGTGGATGATCATGTAACTTCAGATCAAGTTACTACCGAACCTCGTAGGTCAACCAGAGTAAGATCCGCACCACTGTGGTACGGTAATCCTGTTCTGAAAGTCATGTTACTTGACCATGAAGAACCTCCGAACTATGAGGAAGCGATGATGAGCCCAGATTCCATGAAATGGCTTGAGGCCATGAAATCTGAGATGGGATCCATGTATGAGAACAAAGTGTGGACTTTGGTTGACTTGCCCGATGATCGGCAAGCCATCGAGAATAAATGGATCTTCAAGGAGAAGACTGACGCTGACGGTAATGTTACTGTCTACAAAGCTCGACTTGTTATGAAAGGTTTTCGACTACGATGACACCTTCTCATCCGTAGTGATGCTTAAGTCTGTCCAAATCATGTTAGCAATTGCCGCATTGTATGATTATGAAATTTGGCAAATGGATGTAAAGACTGCATTCCTGAATGGGTTTCTGGAAGAAGAGTTGTATATGATGCAACCTGAAGGTTTTATCCATCCAAAGGATGCTAACAAAGTGTGCAAGCTCCACCGATCCATTTATGGACTGGTGCAAGCATCTCGGAGTTGGAATAAACGTTTTGATAGTGTGATCAAAGAATATGGTTTTATACAGACTTTTGGAGAAGCCTGTATTTACAAGAAAGTGAGTGGGAGCTCTGTAGCATTTCTAATATTATATGTGGACGACATATTGTTGATTGGAAATAATATATAATTTCTGGATAGCATAAAAGGATACTTGAATAAGAGTTTTTCAGTGAAAGACCTCGGTGAAGCTGCTTATATATTGGGCATCAAGAGATATATCAAGACGCTTAATTGGACTTTCACAAAGCACATACCTTGATAAAGTTTTGAAGAATTTCAAAATGGATCATGCAAAGAAAGGGTTCTTGCCTATGTTACAAGGTGTGAAGTTGAGTCAGACTCAATGCCCGACCACTGCAGAAGATAGAGAGAAAATGAAAGGTGTTCCCTATGCTTCAGCCATAGGCTCTATCATGTATGCAATGTTGTGTACCAGACCTGATGTGTGCCTTGCTATTAGTTTAGCAGGGAGGTACCAAAGTAATCCAGGAGTGGATCACTGGACATCGGTCAAGAACATCATGAAATACCTGAAAAGGACAAAGGATATGTTTCTCGTTTTTGGAGGTGACAAAGCGCTCATCCTAAATGGTTACGTCGATGCAAGCTTTGACACTGATCCGGATGACTCTAAGTCACAAACCGGATACGTGTCAAGTCAAGGAGGGAGACATAGAGATTTGCAGGATACATATGGATCTGAATGTGTAGACCCGTTGACTAATCCTCTCTCACGAGCAAAACATGATCAGCACCAAGACTCCATGGGTGTTAGAATCATTACTGTGTAATCTAGATTATTGACTTTGGTGCAAGTGGGAGACTGAAGGAAATATGCCCTAGAGGCAATAATAAAGTTGTTATTTATATTTCCTTATATCATGATAAATGTTTATTATTCATGCTAGAATTGTATTAACCGGAAACTTAGTACATGTGTGAATACATAGACAAACAGAGTGTCACTAGTATGCCTCTACTTGACTAGCTCGTTGAATCAAAGATGGTTATGTTTCCTGGCCATAGACATGAGTTGTCATTTGATTAACGGGATCACATCATTAGAGAATGATGTGATTGACTTGACCCATTCCGTTAGCTTAGCACTTGATCGTTTAGTATATTGCTATTGCTTTCTTCATGACTTATACATGTTCCTATGACTATAAGCTTATGCAACTCCCGAATACCGGGGGAACACTTTGTGTGCTACCAAACGTACGTAACTGGGTGATTATAAAGGTGCTCTAAAGGTGTCTCCGATGGTACTTGTTGAGTTGGCATAGATCAAGATTAGGATTTGTCACTCCGATTGTCGGAGAGGTATCTCAGGGCCCTCTCGGTAATGCACATCACTATAAGCCTTGCAAGCAATGTAACTAATGAGTTAGTTGCGGGATGATGCATTACGGAACGAATAAAGAGACTTGCCGGTAACGAGATTGAACTAGGTATTGAGATACCGACGATCGAATCTCGGGCAAGTAACATACAGATGACAAAGGGAGCAACGTATGCTGTTATGCGGTTTGACCGATAAAAATCTTCGTAGAATATGTAGGAACCAATATGAGCATCCGGGTTCCGCTATTGGTTATTGACCGGAGATGAGTCTCGGTCATGTCTACATAGTTCTTAAACCCATAGGGTCCGCACGCTTAACGTTCGGTGACGATCGGTATTATGAGTTTATCTCTTTTGATGTATCGAAGGTAGTTTGAAGTCCCGGATATGATCACGGACATGACGAAGAGTCTCGAAATGGTCGAGACATAAAGATCGATATATTGGACGACTATATTTGGACGTCGGAATGGTTCCGCGTGAGATCGGGCATTTACCGGAGTACCGGGAGGTTACCGGAACCCCCCGGGAGGTATATGGGCCTTATTGGGCCATAGTGGGAGAGACGAGAAGGGAGCAAAGGAGGGGGCGGCCCCCCAAGCCCAATCCGAATTGGGAGGGGGCCGGCCCCCTTTCCTTCCTCATTCCTCCCCCTTCCTTCTCTCCTAATCCAACTAGGGAAGGGGGGGTCCTACTCCCGGTGGGAGGAGGACTCCCCTTGGGGCGCGCCTAGGAGTCCGGCCCCCTCCCCCTCCTCCACTCCTTTATATACGGGGCAGGGGGCACCCCATAGACACACAAGTTGAGCATTGATCTCTTAGCCGTGTGTGGTTCCCCCTCCACCATAATCCACCTCGGTCATATCGTTGCAGTGTTTAGGCGAAGCCCTGCACCGGTAGCTTCATCATCACCGTCATCACGCCGTCGTGCTGACAAAGCTCTCGCTGGACACTCTGCTGGATCATGACTTTGTGGGACGTCACTGAGCCGAACGTGTGCAGATCGCGGAGGTGCCGTACCTTCGGTGCTAGGATCGGTCGATCGTGAAGACGTACGACTACACAACCGCGTTGTCATAATGCTTCTGCTTACGGTCTACGAGGGTACGTAGACAACACTCTCCCCTCTCGTTGCTATGCATCACCATGATCTTGCGTGTGCGTAGGATTTTTTTTAAATTACTACGTTCCCCAACAGCTCCATCAACAAAGAAGCCAAAGACAAAGTCTTCGATGAAAGAGCGCACTGCTGCCACAGAGCCCCTTGTTGTTGAGCCCATCTCTGTTGCCCGTTCTGCCTCCACCAACCAAGAACGTTGCGTTGTGATCCACGAGCCTACTTTCACAGAGGCTCCTGAAGATGAAGAAGTTCCAGCTGTCGACCCCATCACACCTGAAGACATTGGTCGTGAAGACAATGTAGAAGATGATGAAGTCCTTCCTCAGATCGAGCACCAAGTGGTATCATCGCCTGTTCTTACGAACATCAAACTCATCAGCATTGGTCGTCCATTGACGCCAATTGCTCAGGATGCTTCGTGGGCCGATCGCCCTCAACAAGACACCCCAAGTCATGATGACACACCCAGTACTCCACCACCTCAAGTCACCACTCCGGTGCTTGACGACGACAATTACATGGTGCAGACCACTCCATCACCTCAAGCGTCGCCCGCATTCCGCAGGCTTCGCAAAGGCCCTAGGCCACTGGTCACCATGTCGAGCATTCCAAAAGGGGAAGCACTGCAAAACTCAGTAGCATGTCAAGTGTTTCCTGAAGCCACCCCTACTGTGAATGTCTCTGAGTCTGAAGCCAAAGCTGCTGAAGACATTCCGGCTGCATCAGCCGATGACAATCAAGAACCACGAGAAGAAGGAGAAAGAGTTGCCACACCCCCTGTCACTCAAGAAGTCGTCCTCGAGGAGACCGTGACTATGCCCAACCCTCCTGCTACTGAAACGGAGGTTGAAAACATTGTGGCTGCCACAAACAATACTGCTGACGCCAATGACGTTGTCATGGCTGAAGACAATGTGGAGCCTGAAGCCAACGTTGTGCCAGAAGCTAATGTGCAACCTGAAGCCACAATCAATGCTCAAGCCACTGTTCCACCCCCAAGGCCTCACACTATTGAACAGGCATATGATCGTGGCCAACTTGTCACTGTCCGATGGCATGTTTTGGTTCCTCCCACAGCTCCCGGACCACAATATGATTACCATGTGGAGCAAAGGCCTCAGGTCCAGAAGCCAAAGCCCAAACTGCCGAGGTTTCCAGGTGCTGCAACATCGCCGGGATCGTTTAGTGTGAATAGCTTCAGGGCACACAACACAATCTTTGACAGTGCCAAGAACCCATAATCGAAGCCAAAGATCTCTTCTGGAGCTACCAGCAGCGCAGCTATTACTCATGTGTCTTATACAATCAAGAGCGAATCTTTCCTCACATGCGTCTGGATTGTGAAGCCATTGCTGGTCTGCCCTGCCTTGAAGAAGCTCTGGACTGCTTCAGAGATGCTGGTCTTCTGCAATTTGTCAGTGACAAAGAGCACTGGAATGAAAAGCTTCTACTGCAGTTCTATGCAACTCTTCACATTCGTGGCTACAACAGGGACCCGAAGACTTGGATCCTTGAGTGGATGATAGGTGATGTGCATCATGAAGCCAAAGCTCAAGATATCATTGAGCTTACCTCCCTGCCCACTCCAGGTGAACTCTATGAACCTGGTTGTCAGCTACACAGGAATGCGCTGGAGAGTATATTTCAGAAGCTTGAGCCAAATATGAGTCAGATCCTCAGCATGATGAAGCCATTGCCACAAGATGCTGAATATCCCAAGGAATTCTTCGTCAAGGACCTTGAGTACTTTCCTCGCACAATTTATCATGTTCTGAGGTGTACTCTATGGCGAGTCAAGGGCTATTCTCCTGAAGCCAAACTTGAAGGCACCATGAAGACTTTGGTGTTCTATATTCTCAATGGCATCAGCTTCAATTCCCAGGATTTCTTCATCAGGCAACTTGCTGCATCAGGAATTGATCTATTCGGCTTGAAGTTTTATGCTCCATGGGTGATGTGCCTGATCAAACTTCATTCCTCTGTCGACTATTGATAACCCACAAGTATAGGGGATCAATTGTAGCCTCTTTCGATAAGTAAGAGTGCCGAACCCAACGAGGAGCTAAAGGTAGAACAAATATTCCCTCAAGTTCTATCGACCACCGATACAACTCTACGCACGCTTAACGTTCGCTTTACCTAGAACAAGTATGAAACTAGAAGTACTTTGTAGGTGTAACGGGATAGGTTTGCAAGATAATAAAGAGCACGTAAATAAAAGCTAGGGGCTGTTTAGATAAAGACACAACTAAGTTAGTTTTAGTAGAGAGCTTTTTGTCACGAGAAAGTTATTTGTCCCTAGGCAATCGATAACTAGACCGGTAATCACTATTGCAATTTTATTTGAGGGAGAGGCATAAGCTAACATACTTTCTCTTCTTGGATCATATGCACTTATGATTGGAACTCGAGCAAGCATCCGCAAATACTAAAGATCATTAAGGTAAAACCCAACCATAGCATTATAAGGCATCAAGTCCTCTTTACTCCCATACGCAAACAACCTACTTACTCGGGTCTGTGCTTCTGTCACTCACGCCACCCACCATAAGAAAATCATGAACATATGGCAAACCCTACAGCGGGGATCCCTCACGCTTGCGCGACACGGAGAGCACCATAGGACAGCACCAATAATAAAACATGCAACTCAAACCAATCACGATCATCAATTAACCCATAGGACAAAACGGATCTACTCAAACATCATAGGATAGCCATACATCATTGGGAAATAATACATAGCATTGAGCACCATGTTTAAGTAGAGATCACAGCGGGTAAAAGAGGGGTCACACCGCTGCATAGGGGGGGGAGAGTTGGTGATGACGGCGGTGAAGTTGTTGGTGTAGATTGCGGTGACGATGATGGCCCCGGCGGCACTCTAGTGCCACCGGAAGCAATGGGGAGAGAGCCCCCCTCCTTCTTCTTCTTCCTTGGCCTTCTCCCTAGGTGGGAGAGGGGTTCTCCCTCTGGTCCTTGGTCTCCATGGCGTGGGAGGGGCGAGAGCCCCTCCGAGATTGGATCTGTCTCTCTGTCTCTCTTTGTTTCTGCGTTCCCTGATTCTGCCCTTTCACCGTTTCTTAAATTCCCGGAGATCCTTAACTCCGATTGGGCTGAATTTTGGACACGATCTCTATCCAGATATTAGCTTTCTTGCGGCGAAATAAGGGCACCAACCGCCTTACGGGGTGCCCACGAGGGCCTAGGGCGCGCCTCCCTGCCTCGTGGCCCCCTCGGGCATCGTCTCGCATTGATTCTTCTTCCCAAAAATCATAAATATTCCAAAAAAAATCTCCGTCAGTTTTTATCCCGTTTGGACTCTGTTTGATATGGGTTTTCTGCAAAACAAAAAACATGCAACAAACAGGAACTGACACTGGGCACTGGATCAATATATTAGTCCCAAAAATAGTATAAAAAGTTGCCAAAAGTATATGAAAGTTGTATAATATTGGCATGGAACAATCAAAAATTATAGATACGACGGAGACGTATCAGCATCCCCAAGCTTAATTCCTGCTCGTCCTCGAGTAGGTAAATGATAAAAAAGATAATTTTTTATGTGGAATGCTACCTAGCATAATCTTGATCATGTAATCTAATCATGGCATGAATATTAAGACACGGGTGATTCAAAGCAATAGTCTATCGTTTGACATTAAGACAATAATACTTCAAGCATACTAATAAAGCAATCATGTCTTTTCAAAACAACATGGCCAAAGAAAGTTATCCCTACAAAATCATATGGTCTGGCTATGCTCCATCTTCACCACACAAAGTATTTAAATCATGCACAACCCCGGTTTTAGCCAAGCAATTGTTTCATACTTTAGTATTCTCAAACCTTTTCAACTTTCACGCAATACAAGAGCGTGAGCCATGGATATAGCACTATAGGTGGAATTGAAGGTGGCAGTAGACAAAAGTAGGGAGAAAGTCTCACATCGACTAGGCAAATCAATGGACTATGGAGATGTCCATCAATTGATATCAATGTGAGGAGTAGGGATTGCCATGCAACGGATGCGCTAAGAGCTATATGTGTATGAAAGCTCAAACTGGAAACTAAGTGGGTGTGCATCCAACTTGCTTGCTCTTGAAGACCTCGGGCATTTGAGGAAGCCGATCATCGGAATATACAAGCCAAGTTCTCTAATGAAAATTCCCACTAGTATATGAAAGTGATAACTCAAGAGACTCTCTATATGAAGAACATGGTGCTACACTAAAGCACAAGTGTGGTAAAAGGATAGTAATATTGCCCCTTCTCTCTTTTTCTCTCTTTTTTTGGTGGGCTTCTTTGGCCTCTTTTTTTTATTTGGGCTTCTTTGGCCTCTTTTATTTTTCATAAAGTCCGGAGACTCATCCCTCATCCTTTCCTCACATGGGACAATGCTCTAATAATGATGATCATCACACTTTATTTACTTACAACTCAATATCTACAACAAAGATATGACTCTATATGAATGCCTCCGGCGGTGTACCGGGATGTGCAATGATCTAGCGTAGCAATGACATCAAAAAAATGGACAAGCCATGAAAACATCATGCTAGCTATCTTACGATCATGCAAAGCAATATGACAATGAATGCTCAAGTCATGTATATGATGATGATGGAAGTTGCATGGCAATATATCTCGGAATGGCTATGGAAATGCCATGATAGGTAGGTATGGTGGCTGTTTTGAGGAAGATATAGGGTGGCTGTTTTGGGGAAGGTAGTGGGTGTATGGTACCGGCGAAAGTTGCGCGGTACTGGAGAGGCTAGCAATGGTGGAAGGGTGAGAGTGCGTATAATCCATGGACTCAACATTAGTCATAAAGAACTCACATACTTATTGCAAAAAAATTAGAAGCTATCAAAACCAAGCATTAGACGCATGCTCCCAGGGTAAGGGTTGGTAGGAGTTAACCATCGCGCGATCCCGACCTCCACTCAAAGGATGACAATCAAAAAAATAAATCATGCTCTAACTTCATCACATAACGGTTCACCTTACGTGCATGCTTCGGGAATCACAAACCTCAACACAAGTATTTCTACTAATCCACAACTACCCACTAGCATGACTCTAATATCACCACCTTTATATCGCAAAACTATTGCAAGGAATCAAACATATCATATTCAGCGATCTACAAGTTTATGTAGGATTTTATGACTAACCATGTGACTGACCAATTCCTGTCATCTCTCTAAATAGATATAAGTGAAGCAAGAGAGTTTAATTCTTTCCACAAAAGATATGCCCACGCTCTAACAAATATAAGTGAAGCAAAAGAGCATTCTACAAATGGCGGTTTTCTATGTGAAGTGAAACAGGCAATCCAAACTTCAAATGATATAAGTGAAGCACATGAAGCATTCTATAAAGCCATACTCAAAAGATTTAAGTGAAGTGCAATGAGCATTCTATAAATAACCATGGACTATCTCATACTAGCATGGTGCATAAAATAAAAGTGAAAACTAAATGCATAAGACGCTCCAAGATTTGCACATATCGCATGAACGAAACGAATCCGAAAACATACCGATACTTGTTGAAGAAATATGGGATGCCTTCTGGGGAATCCCCAAGCTTAGACGCTTGAGTCTCCTTGAATATTTACTTGGGGTGCCTAGGGCATCCCCAAGATTGAGCTCTTGCCTCTCCTCATATCGAGACCTCCTCAATCTTCGAACACTTCATCCACACAAAACTTCAACAGAAAGCTCAGTAAGATCCGTTAGTATAATAAAGCAAATCACTACTCTAAGTACTGTTGCAAACCAATTCATATTTTGTTTTTGCATTTAAGCTACTGTAATGTAACTTTTCCATGGCTTAATCCACTGATAGAAATTGATAGTTTCATCAAAACAAGCAAACTATGCATCAAAAACAGAATCTGTCTTAAACACGACAGTCTGTAATAATTTGAACATTCACCATACTTTTGTTACTCCAAACATTCTGCCAAAATTAGGAAAAATAAAGAATTTGTATAGAAAGACAGTGCAAAAAGTTTCAGAACCGTTTGACGTTCCAGTAAAGAATGTAAAATCGCGCACTACAGCCAAAGTTTCTGTCCTGCACCGCACAAACCAACAAGTAATCTAAAACATCCTAAAGGCAAACCTTTGCACATTATTTTTATAATACAATGGAATTGTACAAGGGGATAATTATCTTTGTTGAAAAGTTTCTGTAATTCAGATTCACAAAGTTTCCGTGAGCATGAACAAAGTTCAAGGAGCTCCCCCACTTCAACAATGCTTGTCTCTCTCACTTTCACTTTCCTTTTTGAAAAAGTTTTAGGTTCCCCTCTTTATTTTTTAGTTTTTAAACTTTATAATAGCACACAACAGAAATAAATGACTCTATAACACTTCAGGGTTGTCTCCCTCGCAGCGCTTTCTTTAAAGCCATTAAGCTAGGCATATAGTGCTCAAGTAATGGATCCACCCGAATCCCAAGGTATATCAAAGCCAATTTTAATTAACAATGATTTGGCATTTAGTAGTGCGCACAAAGCAACATATATCAAGCAATGATGAATTCTAACTCTCTTCCTATGCATTGGCATGTCATAAAAGAACAATTCATGCACACATAGTAAAGGCGAGTGCATAGTATAAACAGTTTCTTGCAATTTTATCGTGTTGGAAACATAGAGAGGTGGAGATGTAGTTCCTCTCTCATAATAATTGCAAGTAGGAGTAGCAAGCACATGCATATTATATCTATCAAAATCATCATGTGCAACGGTAAAATGCAACCCATCAATATAATCCTTAATAAGAGCAAACTTCTCCGATATAGTGTAGTTTGGAGAATTCAAAAAGATAATAGGACTATCATGCGTGGGTGCAATAGCAACAATTTCATGTTTAACATAAGGAACCATGGAAATTTCATCTCCCTAAGCATAATTCATATTGGCATCTTGGCCACAAGCATAGCAAGCTTCATCAAAAAGGGATATTTCAAAAGAATCGACGGGATCATAACAATCATCATAGCATTCATCCTTCGGTAAGGACGAAGGGAAATTAAACAATGTATAAGTTGAAGAGTTACTCTCATTAGAAGGTGGGCACGGGTGATCAATCCGCTCTTCCTCCTTTTGTTCTTCGCTCTTCTCCTCATCTTTTTCATCCAATGAGCTCACAATTTCATTAATTTCTTCTTCCATAGACTCCTGCAAAATATTAGTCTCTTCTTGGACAGCGGAGACTTTCTCAATAAATGCATCAATATCGGAATTGTATTCATAATTCTCATAACAATATTGAAGTATCGCAAAATTTTCAGATCTATAAACAGCATCATAAAGATTTTCACACTCTTTAAACAAAGATTCAATTTCATAAGCACCCATAAAAGCAACGAATTCTTCTATTCGTTCCACATCATAGTAACCATATATACCATTAGCATAAGAAGCCAAGGTTTTATCATCATTAAATTTGCATGAGAAGGGAAGGTGTGGAGCCTTCATCCTAGAGCAACAAGTATAATCATATCTCAAGCATAGTTCCCGAGCATACCAATGCAACATATGGATTTGATCCCATAATAGTTTCCCTTTTTGAGTCAAGCGATAATCCCTAAAGTATTCACGTTGATCCAACGTGTCTCCCATTACTAAGTTGAATGGGGTTTTGTCAGGATTATCAAAGTAGTACATAATATCTTTCACATAATGAGCATCGAGGGTTTTAGGAGGTTCCCCATCTCCATGAGTAGCAAGTAAACCTAATTTGTTTTTGGTATTTCGTGTTCCATATCCATAACTAAAGATAGAAAACAACTTAGAACAGCAAATAAAAATTACTTAGTGATAAAGCAAACAAGCACACACGAGAATATGCACCCCACGCTAAAACTCCCCGGCAACGGCGCCAGAAAAAGGTCTTGATAACCCACAAGTATAGGGGATCAATTGTAGCCTCTTTCGATAAGTAAGAGTGTTGAACCCAACGAGGAGCTAAAGGTAGAACAAATATTCCCTCAAGTTCTATCGACCACCGATACAACTCTACGCACGCTTAATGTTCGCTTTACCTAGAACAAGTATGAAACTAGAAGTACTTTGTAGGTGTAACAGGATAGGTTTGCAAGATAATAAAGAGCACGTAAATAAAAGCTAGGGGCTGTTTAGATAAAGACACAACTAAGTTAGTTTTAGTAGAGAGCTTTTTGTCACGAGAAAGTTATTTGTCCCTAGGCAATCGATAACTAGACCGGTAATCACTATTGCAATTTTATTTGAGGGAGAGGCATAAGCTAACATACTTTCTCTTCTTGGATCATATGCACTTATGATTGGAACTCTAGCAAGCATCCACAACTACTAAAGATCATTAAGGTAAAACCCAACCATAGCATTATAAGGCATCAAGTCCTCTTTACTCCCATACGCAAACAACCTACTTACTAGGGTTTGTGCTTCTGTCACTCACGCCACCCACCATAAGAAAATCATGAACATATTGCATACCCTACAGTGGGGATCCCTCACACTTGCGCGACACGGAGAGCACCATAGGACAGCACCAATAATAAAACATGCAACTCAAACCAATCACGATCATCAATTAACCCATAGGACAAAACGGATCTACTCAAACATCATAGGATAGCCATACATCATTGGGAAATAATACATAGCGTTGAGCACCATGTTTAAGTAGAGATTACAGCGGGTAAAAGAGGGGTTACACCGCTGCATAGAGGGGGGAAGAGTTGGTGATGACGGCGGTGAAGTTGTTGGTGTAGATTGCGGTGACGATGATGGCCCCGGCGGCACTCCAGTGCCACCGGAAGCAAGGGGAGAGAGCCCCCCTCCTTCTTCTTCTTCCTTGGCCTTCTACCTAGGTGGGAGAAGGGTTCTCCCTCTGGTCCTTGGTCTCCATGGCATGGGAGGGGCGAGAGCCCCTCCGAGATTGGATCTGTCTCTCTGTCTCTCTCTGTTTCTGCATTCCCTGATTCTGCCCTTTCACCGTTTCTTAAATTCCCGGAGATCCGTAACTCCGATTGGGCTGAATTTTGGACACGATCTCTATCCGGATATTAGCTTTCTTGCGGCGAAAGAAGGGAACTAACCGCCTTACGGGGTGGACACGAGGGCCCAGGGCGCGCCTCCCTGCCTCGTGGCCCCCTCGGGTATCATCTCGCGTTGATTCTTCTTCCCAAAAATCATAAATATTCCATAAAAAATCTCCGTCAGTTTTTATCCCATTTGGACTCCGTTTGATATGGGTTTTCTGCGAAACAAAAAACATGCAACAAACAGGAACTGACACTGGGCACTGGATCAATATGTTAGTCCCAAAAATAGTATAAAAAGTTGCCAAAAGAATATGAAAGTTGTATAATATTGGCATGGAACAATCAAAAATTATAGATACGATGGAGACGTATCAATATCTTCACAATGTTGATCGTCAGAGCTTTACGCAACCACTTGAAGGGATTCATGTTCCAAATGATGCTACTCCTGCTTACCCTCTGGCTGGCAATATGCGTGAGCCACACCGTGCCAACACTGAAGCCACTGCCAGTACAATCGCTCAAAGGACTTGGAAGCATTCTCGCATTCTCAATGACAGAGACCTTCTCGTTGCCTTACATCAGAAGCAGGACAAGCACCATGAATGGCTCAAGCGTCGGATGCAGAGTATCTTAGTGGATGTCAATCACATCCGAAACCTGGCCACCAAGAACTCCTTCGTAGCCCATGAAGCCTGTCGGCGGTCTTGGAGGAGTCTCACACTGCTATGCCCTGAAGAAGATGTTCGCGAAGATGGCTTCAATGAGGGTTTCAAATTTGACTCCACACCTCCCCGCAATGCAAGCTGGCGCCGCACTCCATCAACAGAAGATCCTGAGTATTCATCTTCGGCTGCAACTGTTGTTGCAAGAGTCGTCGATGAAGAAGATGACTCCACTTCACCAACTATGGCTTCACTGCATCTCGACACTACACCAGGCCCTTCTGCACCACCGAACCCCAACGTCGACCCTACACCTTCTTCTACTCCTGATGGGAACGAGTAGATGCTCTATGTCTTCAAACCTTTTTGGTCCTTACTGACAAAAGGGGGAGATGCATATGGGTTGATAGTCTTCAAGCGGGTCCATATGGGTGGTTGCTATATTTTTTGCCAAGTGGTTACAACTCTCATTTTTGATACATTTGGTTCTTTGGGTTGTAACACTTAAACTTGATGGTCGTGTGCTACTTTGTCTTCTATACTGTGATGCGATGATAAATTCCACAGACGTCCATCTTTCGTTATGCATGTCATTATCTTCGTCATATCTTTATATGCATGATGAATTGTCTTCATGAGTTGAAGAGGATCTCCACAAAGTAAAACCTGCCATGTGCATTTGCATTCAAAAGAAAACTACTTATATGCACATCTTCAGGGGGAGCCTTTTCCTACTGATGAAGACAATGCCTTAATCCTTAAACTTTCACATAATTTTATCCCCGTTGAAAACTTCAACCAGTTTGTCATCAATCACCAAAAAGGGGGAGATTGTAAGTGCATCTAGTGCCACCCCTAGTTGGTTTTGGAGTATTGACGACAAACTTGGTTGAGGGACTAATGTGTTTGTGAGAATTGCAGGATAACACAGGTAGTAGTCCCATATTGATTCGGTTTACCTACCAGAGATGACCCCTAAATATGTGTGAAGACATTGAAGACAATGGTGGTCTATGAAGATATTCACAATGAAGATTATGACTTGAGAAGACATTCACGTGAAGACTATGGAGTGCGAAGACATAGTTGTTTCCTAGTTTCACTTTCTTCTTTGTTGAGTCATAGGAATCACCGTACTGTTAACTGGGGTCCAAGTGAATAAAGTCAGAGTGACTAAAGTGATGCTCAACCAAATCCTATGTCTTCGAGCGAAGACAATGAGAGCAAATATTATCCAGAGCTGGATGAGTCAGCTTTACTTGTAGCCCAAGTCAAGCTGCCGCGTGTGTTTGAAATCTGACCGTTGGACACGTGTCAGTTCCTTAGTGACCCAGGGTCAATTTGGACAAATCAGGTCGGGTTGCTTCCTGGCTATAAATAGCCCACCCCTACACCATAAATTGGTGGCTGCTCAGAGTTAGTGCACGGCTTTTGTCGTTTGATAGCAACCCACCTCTGAAGCATTTGAGAGAGAGATCCTTGCGAGGACAAAGCCCAAAACACCCAGAGCCAAAGAGTGTTAGGCATCACTGAAGTCTTTCTGTCCACGTGACTTGAAGACTTGTTTCACTTGAGGACTGTGAATCCTCCAGCCGATTAGGCGTCGCGTTCTGAGCATCCAAGAGTCATTGTGGATTGCAAGTGAACGAAGTCTGTGAAGGTTTGGAAGTCTACCTTGAATACTTACCAGAGTGATTGGGCAAGGACTAAGTGTTCTTAGCTGAAGGGGAATAAGGTGAAGACGCGGTTTTCTAAGTTCAATCTCAGCCTCCCTAACTAGACGTACAGTTTTCACCGCAACTGGAACTGGTCCAACAAATCCTTGTCCTCAACAAGCAACTGGTTCTATCCTTTACCTCTCTTTACTTCAGTTTGCCTTCGTGAAGTCATTGCTTGCTTGCTTGATCTGATTGGCTTCACTGTGTGAAAAATGTTGTTGTTTGGCTTCATAATATCTTCCATCCTGATCCATACTACCTAGCTGCTAATAGTCTTCGTGCTTTCACTTCATTACTTACTTGACTATGGCTTGTCTAGTGTAGTCTACCTTCCGTTGCATATCAATAGGTTCATTTGTAGTGTTTGTCTTCAAAGCCCCCGTGTTTTGAAGACTTTCATAAAAACCGCATATTCACTCCCCCCCTCTAGTCGATAACTAGCACTTTCACTTATACATATTCCTATGACTATGAGATTATGCAACTCCCGAATACCAGAGGAACACTTAGTGTGCTATCAAACGTCACAACGTAACTGGGTGATTATAAAGATGCTCTGCAGGTGTCTCCGATGGTGTTTGTTGAGTTGGCATAGATCGAGATTAGGATTTGTCACTCCGAGTATCGGAGAGGTATCTCTGGGCCCTCTCAGTAATACACATCGCTATAAGCCTTGCAAGCAATGTGACTAATGAGTTAGTTGCGGGATGATGCATTACGGAACGAGTAAAGAGACTTGCTGATAACGAGATTGAACTAGGTATTGAGATACCGACGATCGAATCTCGGGCAAGTAACATACCGATGACAAAAGGGAACAACGTATGTTGTTATGCGGTTTGACTGATAAAGATCTTCGTAGAATATGTAGGAACCAATATGAGCATCCAGGTTCCGCTATTGGTTATTGACCAGAGACGAGTCTCAATCATGTCTACATAGTTCTCGAATCCGTAGGGTCCGCACGCTTAACGTTCGGTGACGATCGGTATTATGAGTTTATGTGTTTTGATGTACCGAAGGTAGTTCGGAGTCCCGGATATGATCACGGACATGACGAGGAGTCTTGAAATGGTCAAGACATAAAGATCGACGTATTGGATGACTATGTTTGGACATCGGAATGGTTCCGGGTGAGTTCGGGCATTTACCGGAGTACCGGGAGGTTACCGGAACCCCCCGGGAAGTATATGGGCCTTATTGGGCCATAGTGGGAGAGAGGAGAAGGGAGCCTAGGAGGGGGCGGCCCCCCAAGCCCAATCCGAATTGGGTGGGGGGGCGGCCCCCCTTTCCTTCCTCCTTCCTCCCCCTTCCTTCCTCTCCTAATCCAACTAGGGAAGGGGGGAATCCTACTCCCGGTGGGAGTAGGACTCCCCTTGGGCGCGCCATAGAGGGACGGCCCTCCCCCTCCTCCACTCCTTTATATACGGGGGAGTGGGCACCCCATAGACACACAAGTTGACATTGTCTTAGCCGTGTGCGGTGCCGCCCTCCACCATAATCCACCTCGGTCATATCGTTGTAGTGCTTAGGCGAAGCCCTAAGCCGGTAACTTCATCATCACCGTGAACAAGCCGTCGTGCTGACGAAGCTCTCCCTCGACACTCAGCTGGATCAAGAGTTCGTGGGACATCATCGAGCTGAACGTGTGCAAATCGCGGAGGTGACGTACTTTTGGTACTAGGATCGGTCGGATCGTGAAGACATACGACTACATCAACCGCGTTGTCATAACGCTTCCGCTTTCGGTCTATGAGGGTACGTGGACAACACTCTCCCCTCTCGTTGATATGCATCAACTAGATGGATCTTGCGTGTGCGTAGGAATTTTTTTGAAATTACTGCGTTCCCAACAATGGCATCCGAGCCAGGTCTATGCGTAGATGTTATATGCACGAGTAGAACACAAATGAGTTGTGGGCGATAATAGTCATACTGCTTACCAGCATGTCATACATTGATTCGGCGGTATTATTGGATGAAGCGGCCTGGACCGACTTTACGTGTACGCTTACGCGAGACTGGTTCTACCGACGTGCTTCGCACATAGGGGGTTGGCGGGTGTCAGTTTCTTCAACTTTAGTTGAATCGAGTGTGACTACGCCCAATCCTTGTTGAAGGTTAAAACAGCACACTTGACGAAAAATTGTTGTGGTTTTGATGCGTAGGTAAGAACGGTTCTTGCTCAGCCCGTAGCAGCCACTTAAAACTTGCAACAACAACGTAGAGGACGTCTAACTTGTTTTTTAAGGGCATGTTGTATGTGATATGGTCAAGATATGATGCTAAATTTATTGTATGATATGATCATGTTTTGTAATAGAGTTATCGGTAACTGGCAGGAGCCATATGGTTGTCGCTTTATTGTATGAAATGCAATCGCCATGTAATTGCTTTACTTTATCACTAAGCGGTAGCGATAGTCGTAGAAGCAATAGTTGGCGAGAAGACAACGATGCTTCGATGGAGATCAAGGTGTCAAGCCGGTGACGATGGTGATCATGACGGTGCTTTGGAGATGGAGATTAAAGGCACAAAATGATGATGGCCATATCATATCACTTATATTGATTGCATGTGATGTTTATCCTTTATGCATCTTATTTTTCTTAGTTCGGCGGTAGCATTATAAGATGATCTCTCACTAAATTTCAAGGTACAGGTGTTCTCCCTGAGTATGCACCGTTGCAAAAGTTCGTCGTGCCGAGACACCACGTGATGATCGGGTGTGATAAGCTCTACGTTCACATACAACGGGTGCAAGCCAGTTTTGCACACGCAGAATACTCGGGTTAAACTTGACGAGCCTAGCATATGCAGATACGGCCTCGGAACACTGAGATCGAAAGGTCGAGCGTGAATCATATAGTAGATATGATCAACATAGTGATGTTCACCATTTAAAACTACTCCATCTCACGTGATGATCGGACATGGTTTAGTTGATTTGGATCACGTGATCACTTAGATGATTAGAGGGATGTCTATCTAAGTGGGAGTTCTTAAGTAATTTGATTAATTGAATTTTAATTTATCATAAACTTAGTACCTGATAGTATTTTGCATGTCTATGTTGTTGTAGATAGATGGCCCGTGTTGTTGTTCCGTTGAATTTTAATGCGTTCCTAGAGAAAGCTAAGTTGAAAGATGATGGTAGCAAATACACGGACTGGGTCCGTAACTTGAGGATTATCCTCATTGTTGCATAGAAGAATTACGTCCTGGAAGCACCGCTAGGTGCCAGGCCTGCTGCAAATGCCGCTGATGACGTTAAGAATGCCTGGCAAAGCAAAGCTGATGACTACTCGATAGTTTAGTGTGCCATGCTTTACGGCTTAGAACCGGGACTTCAACGACATTTTGAATTCCATGGAGCATATGAGATGTTCCAGGAGTTGAAGTTAATATTTCAAGCAAATGCCCGGATCGAGAGATATGAAGTCTCCAATAACTTCTATAGCTGCAAAATGGAGGAGAATAGTTCTGTCAGCGAGCATATACTCAAAATGTGTGGGTATAACAATCACTTGATTCAACTGGGAGTTAATCTTCGTGATGATAGTGTCATTGACAGAATTCTTCAATCACTGCCACGAAGCTACAAGAGCATCGTGATGAACTATAATATGCAAGGGATGGATAAGACAATTCCTGAGCTCTTCGCAATGCTAAAGGCTGCGGAGGTAGAAATCAAGAAGGAGCATCAAGTGTTGATGGTCAACAAGACCACCAATTTCAAGAAAAAGGGTAAAGGGAAGAAGGGGAACTTCAAGAAGAACGGCAAACAAGTTGATGCTCAAGTGAAGAAGCCCAAGTCTGGACCTAAGCCTGAGACTGGGTGCTTCTACTGCAAAGGGACTAGTCACTGGAAGCGGAACTGCCCCAAGTATTTGGCGGATAAGAAGGATGGCAAGGTGAACAAAGGTACATGTGATATACATGTTATTGATGTGTACCTTACTAATGCTCGCAGTAGTGCCTGGGTATTTGATACTGGTTCTGTTGCTAAATATTTGCAACTCGAAACAGGGACTACGGATTAAGCGAAGAATGGCTAAGGACGAGGTGACGATGCATGTGGTAAATGGTTCCAAAGTCGATGTGATCGCCGTCGGCACGCTACGTCTACATCTACCTTCGGGATTAGTTTTAGACCTGAATAATTGTTATTTGGTGCCAGCGTTAAGCATGAACATTATATCTGGATCTTGTTTGATGCGAGAAGGTTATTCATTTAAATCAGAGAATAATGGTTGTTCTATTTATATGAGTAATATCTTTTATGGTCATGCACCCTTGAAGAGTGGTCTGTTTTTATTGAATCTCGATAGTAGTGACACACATATTCATAATATTGAAGCCAAAAGATGCAGAGTTGATAATGATAGTGCAACTTATTTGCGGCACTGCCATTTGGGTCATATTGGTGTAAAGCGCATGAAGAAACTCCATTCTGATGGACTTTTGGAATCACTTGATTATGAATCACTTGGTACTTGCGATCCATGCCTCATGGGCAAGATGACTAAAACTCCGTTCTCCGGAACAATGGAGCGAGCAACAGATTTGTTGGAAATCATACATACTGATGTATGTGGTCCGATGAATACTGAGGCTCGCGGCGGGTATCGTTATTTTCTCACCTTCACAGATGATTTGAGCATATATGGGTATATCTACTTGATGAAGCGCAAGTCTGAAACATTTGAAAAGTTCAAAGAATTTCAGAGTGAAGTGGAAAATCATCGTAACAAGAAAATAAAGTTTCTGTGATCTGATCGTGGAGGAGAATATTTGAGTTACGAGTTTGGTCTTCATTTGAAACAATGCGGAATAGTTTCGCAACTCACGCCACCCGGAACACCGAAACGTAATGGTGTGTCCGAACGTCGTACCCGCACTTTATTAGATATGGTGCGGTCTATGATGTCTCTTACTGATTTACCACTATCATTTTGGGGTTATGCCTTAGAGACGGCTGCATTCACGTTAAATAGGGCGCTGTCTGAAGCCGAAGGTGGTAGATGCCAGCACGCGGAGTGCGGAGGGGCAATGGTGAGTAAATTGTCCAATGTCTCTTGGCCCAAAGGCACCTTTGTCGATACGGTAAAGGAATGGCAGAAGCAGTGGTTCTACGTCATAGAACCACGCGGCACCTCCTGGGCCGCGGCTGCCGAATTCCGCTCCGGCGCTCCTATGCGACTCACCTCCTGGGTCGAGAGGAGTCCGGACTGGTGTTCTCCTGACGAGCTGATAGCACTTCAGACGCGTGTTCAGAGCATGGTAACCAAGAGCGTCAAGCTCGTTGATGTGATCCAGGTGATGTTAGTTCGCCGGATCCTTCCATGCCAGCGCCGAAGCCGGCCGCTGTGGGAGTTCAATCCAAAGAAGCACCAGACCTTGGTGAGGCTCTTCAAGACTACGCACGAGGGCGCATGGAAATTGCTCTTCAAGGGCAATGAGAAACCACCGGCCACGGATTCGGGCTGTGGTCACGATTATACACACCCCGCCAGCAAGGTATGTTATTTCGAACGAGTCCTCAACCTAATTGTTTCGAGGATGATGTCTGAGCTTTTGTTATTGCTTCTTCAGGACTGGACGGAGAGGGCGAAGCGGATCCAGTGTCCGGCTCCGCTGCCCGAAGAACCAGTCATCCCGCGCTTGGCGGAGATGCTAGTACCGACGCCGTATAAGGCGCCTGAGAAGAAGGCCAAGAAGGCAAAGGGGGCCAAGAGCGGCCTCCGTCGTAAGGGTACTTCGGACGAGGCGTCCGAAGACAACGAAACTCATTCCTCTGTCCCTGAGGACAATGACGGGGGAGAGGAGGAAGAACAAAACAATCCTCCCCCTGAAGAGAGGAAGAAGAAGAGGGCGGCTCCGGTGCATCTGGAGGCGGAGGCGCCTAAAAAGGGGAAGGGCGTTCCGGCGCCCAAGTCCGCATCGTAAGTGACATGGCTTATTTGTGCGCACATCCAGCCTTTTCTGTCCATTATCTTGATGTAGTTAGCTGTACCGTTGCAGTCCGGCCCGCGACCTAATCCCGCGATCCTCGTCTGGAAGTTCGTTGGCTCCGTCGGAGATGGCGAGCCAGTCGCCACAGCCTGCTTACTCCCCCGGGGCCGGGGACGACGCCGAGGCGCTGTCCCAGAGGGCTGATCCGAGCCGGGGAGGAACCCAGGACGCTGTCCGGGAGGCACCACGAGGCGAAGCCTCCACTGCCGGACACATGGAGGAGACGATCCCCATGGAGACTGGCGAAGAGGGCCGCATCCAGCTTGGCCCTCAGCCGGATACGATTCCGGAGACCCATATGGCTCCAGAGTCGGGCGGGCAGCCCCCTTTGAAGGAGGGGGGTGCACCGTTTCCGCCGGTGGCCCCTGTCCATCTAGGGGCGCCAGATAACCTGATGGAGGCGCTACGAGGCGCCTCCGTTATGGACGAGCACTGTGTTCTTATGAGCGCGGTGATCGAGAAGGTTCAGTCCGCCAAGAGTGGACTGAACGAAGCCTGCAGCAACCTGTTGACAGGTTTCGAGGTAAATAACAGACAAAAAAACCCCATATAGTCAGTAGCCCCTGAGACACTGTCCGGTGCTCGGTAAGAGGAACCGGACAGAGGATCAATCCTCTAGTGAAGGAGACTAACGTAATATGTGTGCATGAGCAGGCGTCGCTGTTGGCCGCGCCCTCTCATGCTGTCGAAGTCTCTGAACTGAGGCAGAGGCTGGAGCGGACCGAGAACGAGCTCGGCGAGGTTAGAGTGCGGCTGCAGGAGAAGCAAGGTAAGTAATGGCTTGCTGTGTGTTCGGAAAGCGGAGACACTGTGTATTGACTGTAATGTCGAAATGTATGCAGGAGCCGCGACCGAGGTCGAGGCCCTGAGGAAGGCCCTGGGCGAGGCCGAGGAGAAGGCTTTCCAGCAACAAGCAGCCCGTAAGAAGCTCGAGGCCCGTGTCAAGGAAATCCAGCAGGAGCTCCAAGATGCAGTGAAAAATTGTGAGGCCTTGGAGAATTATGCGTCGGCTCATGAGGCCGAACTCACCAAGGCTCGTTAGGGCACGGAGACCGCGCGGAATGAGGCCCAGGCCGTCATCCAGGAGATCCAGGAAGCCAGGAAAATCACGGCGGGTAAGGCTTTTAAGATGCGAAGCAAGTATGCAGAGAGGCGGTACCTTTTACTAACCCGGGTTCGGAGTTCCCCAGGAGCTTTGGCGGATCTACCACGCAGCGTATCGGACGCTGCAGATTTCTACCGAGCCGAAGGAGGAGGTTCTACGGAGAAGCTATTCTGGGCGCAGTATGCGGCGCCAGAGCATCCCGTGTCTTTCACCGATCAGCTGAAGCAGCTAGTGGAGCTCACCGGGTGGCCGAGCTAGCCATGAAGGATTTGACAATCCGGCTATGGCCAGCCGAAGCTATGCCCGGCAGCTACTTCAGACTCGTGAGGCGCCTAATGGAAGCCTGTCCGCGGTTGGACGTCGTCAAGCGCTCTGCCTGTATTGAAGGCGCCCGCATGGCCTTTGCTCGCTGCAAGATGTGGTGGGCGAAGATGAACGCTGTTGAAGTTGCCAATGGGCCGCCGGAGGGCAAGGAGCACTGCACACCCGAGAAATATTTTGCGGATGTCATAGAAGGGTCTCAACTTGTGGCAGCTCAATGTTCGAAGGACATTATTTTTGAATGAATGCATTCATATTGTCCTTTGCCTTGTATTATAAAGACAAAGCTTGTTTTGTAATGTAATTCCGTTATGCTTTAAATTGTTTCCTACTGTGCGGCCGTGTTATATGCAATCTGAGGGTTGGCCAGTCGTCGGCTTCTGCCCTCACGTAATTAGTACGGAGGTGTTCGGGATGGGATCTAAACAATCTTGATCCAATTATATGGTCCTTGAAGGAGTTGTTTAGCGCAACGAACAAGGCAATCAGACTATACGGCTTAAACACCCTCACTTAGCCATAGGAGTTTTATAATTAAGCAAGTGCGTAGCCCCTGGTCCAAGCCAGGGTGCTGTCAGCATCTGATCGGGAAGTGCTGACCCTTCGCGTGACGCGGAAAAAATCTCCAACAATTTTGTAACCCTCGAACAGCTGACCGGCTCTCGCCGTATCATGACAGTCAGTTTTCGGCTTTCTCTACTGAGGTGCTCATCCGGCCAGGGCCAGGGCACAATCGCAGTAGTTCTCCCTTTACTACCCAGCCGATAGAGCGGAACATAGGGTAGCAAGCACATGAGCCGGGCAACCCAACTATTGACCAAAGACATGATTCGGAGCTAATGCATATAATGCTAAATTCGGGGTGCCGAACTTTTATACAAAAAGTGTTCGGACTTTGTTGCCGTGTTATGGGGCGATAAGCAGCCCCTGGCGAGTATGAAACGTACAAAGGAGTACCGATGTAGCTGATAAGCAGATCGAAATAAAATGAAGTAAGAAGCGAAAACCACAGAAACTGGGCCGCAAATCATATTTTTTTTATAACTGAATGGATATGTCAAGGCGTATCTTATACAAATAGTGCAATAAGCACCCGGACTATTTAACATGCCGGGATCAAGGAGCAGCGTGCGGGTCCTGGGCAATAAGTAAAAATACCGTCAAGAAGAACGTATGGAGGTTACCCTACACACCTATGTTGCATGCTCCCCTTGTATGCCGATCCTTCGAAGGGGCTGGTGATCAGGCTCGCGGGAAAAGGAACCTGAAACAGAAAGGGAAAAGTGTGTCCGGGGTCGGTCTAGCCGAACTGTAGATCCCGGGTTAGCATGTGCCTCCGTCGATGTCCATGGAATTTCGAGTGCGTAATTATGTACGCGTGGACGAATGCCACTGCTTCATCGGGAATGGGACGGAGGTCGAATTGCTAGTCGAGCTCTTGACGAGCCTTGTTGTCCTGCTGCAGTGTAGTTCGGAACCTTTTGACGGTGTCCAGGGGCTCGGCAGCCGCACTATGGTGCTGTTTGAGAAGGCCGCTCTGTACCTCTGCTGCTAGGGCGGCGGTGTGCTCCTCTGTTCGGAGGGAGCGTTCCGTGTTGCCATTGACTGTTATGACGCCGCGTGGACCGGGCATCTTCAGCTTGAGATAAGCGTAGTGTGGCACTGCGTTAAATCTAGCAAACGCTGTTCGTCCGAGCAGTGCATGGTAGCCGCTGCGGAATGGGACGATATCGAAGATTAACTCCTCGCTTCGGAAATTGTCCGGAGAACCGAAGACCACTTCCAGCATGATTGAGCCCGTACAGCGTGCCTCGACGCCTGGTATGACTCCTTTGAAGGTAGTCTTTGTTGGTTTGATTCGTGAGGGGTCAATGCCCATCTTCCGAACTGTGTCTTGATAGAGCAGGTTGAGGCTGCTACCACCGTCCATTAGGACTCGTGTTAGGTGAAATCCGTCGATGATTGGGTCGAGGACCAATGCGGCCGAACCGCCATGACGGATACTGGTTGGGTGGTCTCGACGATCAAAGGTGATCGGAAATGACGACCATGGATTGAACTTGGGGGCGACTGGCTCTACCGCGTAGACGTCCCTGAGTGCACGCTTACGCTCCCTTTTGGGGATGTGTGTAGCGTATATCATGTTCACCGTTTTGACTTGAGGGGGGAACTTCTTCTGCCCCCCAGTGTTCGGCTGCCGGGGCTCTTCGTCCTCGTCCTCACATTGTGATCCCTTTTCTTTGTTTCAGCATTTAACTTGCCAGCCTGCTTGAAAACCCAACAATCCTTGTTGGTATGATTGGCTTGCTTGTCCGGGGTGTCATGTATCTGGCACGGACGGTCGAGTATGCGGTCCAGGCTGGAAGGTCCTTCATTATTTCTTTTATAGGGCTTCTTCCGCTGGCCGTACTTGGAGCCAGTGAATCCGGCGTTGACTGTTGCGTCATCGGTGTTGTTGTCATTGCTTCGGCGTTTGTGTCTGTTGCGCCGGAGGTTGCCAATGCTATTGTTGGCCTCCGAGGGGCCTGTCTCACTGGTCATGTTGTTACTACGGGCCAGCCAACTGTCCTCTCCCGCGCAAAAGCGGGTCATGAGTGCTGTGAGGGCTGCCATGGACTTCGGCTTTTCTTGGCCGAGATGGCGTTCTAGCCATTCATCCCGGATGCTGTGTTTGAAGGCTGCCAAGGCCTCGGCATCCGGACAGTCAACGATCTGGTTCTTTTTGGTTAGGAACCTAGTCCAAAATTTTCTGGCTGATTCTCCGGGTTGTTGAACTATGTGGCTTAGATCATCGGCGTCTGGTGGCCGGACATATGTTCCTTGGAGGTTGTCTAGGAAAGCTTCCTCCAAGTCCTCCCAGCTGCCGATAGAATTTTCAGGCAGGCTGTTAAGCCAGTGCCGCGCTGGCCCTTTGAGCTTGAGTGGGAGGTATTTAATGGCGTGGAGGTCATCTCCTCGAGCCATGTGGATGTGGAGGATGAAATCCTCGATCCACACTGCGGGATCGGTTGTCCCGTCGTATGATTCGATATTGACGGCCTTGAATCCCTCGAGGAATTCGTGATCTAGTACCTCGTCCGTGAAGCAGAGGGGGTGTGCGGCACCTCTGTACCGGGCCGCGTCGCGGCGTAGCTCTGATGGAGTCCGTCTGCGACATTCGGCCCGGGCGTGGTTAGGTTTGTCACGTCCGAATAGGTAGCCATCGTCGTGCCTTGAGGCACGTCCGCGCGATCCGTAGATCGATCTTGTATGTCCTGCTTTATTGTCCAGGGTCTGCCGAAGGTCGTATGTGTGACCCCGAACTCTTTCGTCTTTATTTTTTCGGGGTGGTGAGGTAGGCTGCTGTTCGGCCTGAGTTGCCGCTTTATCCCGATCGCGTGGTGGCCGGTCGGCCGCCCTGTCTCGACCATGCGGTGGTCGTTCCGCATTACGCGAGGGAGATATGTGTTCCGGTGCCTCCTCATCGAATTGAGGTAGCAGTCTGCGTTTCGGGTAGCTTTTGGCTGGGCGCTTGAGGCCGAATTCTTCGGCTGCCAGGACGTCGGTCCATCTGTCGACGAGCATGTCTTGTTCGGCTTGAAGCTGCTGCTATTTCTTTTTCAAGCTCCTTGCAGTGGCTATGAGCTGAAGCTTGAAGTGCTCCTGCTCCAGAGGGTCCTCCGGCACGATGAAGTCTTCATTGCCGAGGCTTGTCTCCTCTTCGGAGGGTGGATGGTAACTATCGTCCTCCGAGTTATCTTCTAAGGCCTGTTCATCAGGGTTGTCTTGTGTGTTGTCATATTCCTCCTGTTCGGATGCAGCGCCGACAGGGTCATTGTTTTCGGCGTCGCCCGGAGTACTATTTTCTCCGGTGCCAGTGTTGCCATCCTTTGAGCGACGAGGCTTAGAACGGCGTTTGGGGCATCGGCGCTTGGACTGCGTCTCGAGGGGTTTGTTCTTATCCGGCTCTTCTTTGTCGCCGCCAGATCCTTTGGGTGTATCAACCATGTACACGTCGTACGAAGAGGTGGCCGTCCAACGTCCAGTGAATGGCGGGTCTTGGCCTTGCTCATTGTCGACATCGTCGTCCATACCAGTGATGTCTTCCGAGCCGTAGTCAAGCACGTCGGTTAAGTCGTCGACGGTGGCTATGAAGTGGGTGGCGGGTGGGAAGCAAAATTCCTCGTCGTCCGCTTCTAGCTCGAACCGAACATAGTTCGGCTGTGAGTCACCCTCCAAGGACAAGTTCTTCAAAGAATTTAGTACGTCACCCAAAGGCGAATGCTGGAAGATGTCTGCGGCGCTAAATTCGAAAATTGATAACCGATCCAGCTCGGTGTCCGCAAGCGCACTTGATCCGGAACGTGTAGCCGGAGACGAGTCCAGAGTTCCATTGACGCAAGCATTGCAGGATGTCGAGTCCGTGTGCGGATCCAACGCCGCGGACTTTATGGCCTCGGAGGGGATGGTCTGCTTAGGTACTGGGGCCGTTGCAGCAATAGGATCCATCTCCTGGGTGTGCTCCGGTGACAGATTTGAGTCATGTTCCTCGGAGAGAAGGGGAGCGATCGCCGCGGTGTCAAATCCATCGAAGATCAAGTCTCCACGGATATCCGCGACGTACTTCAAGCTTCCAAATCTAACCTGATGGCCAGGGGCATAGCTGTCGGCCTGCTCCAGATGGCCAAGTGAGTTGGCCTGCAGTACGAAGCCGCCGAATACAAAAATCTATCCAGGGAGAAAGGTTTCTCCCCGAACGACGCCATTACCGACGATTGAAGGGGCCATCGAGCCTTATGTCGACGGCACAGTGGAACTCTCAATGAAAGCACCAATGTCGGTGTCAAAACCGGCGGATCTCGGGTACGGGGTCCCGAACTGTGCGTCTAGGATCGATGGTAACAGGAGACGGGGGACACAATGTTTTACCCAGGTTCGGGCCCTCTCTATAGAGGTAATACCCTACTTCCTGCTTGATTGATCTTGATGAATATGAGTGTTACAGGAGTTGATCTACCACGAGATCGTAATGGCTAAACCCTAGAAGTCTAGCCTATGAGTATATGGTCATGAATCTGTCCTATCCAGACTATGCCCTCCGGTTTATATAGACACCGGAGAGATCTAGGGTTACATGGAGTCGGTTACATAGGAGGAAATCTTCATAATTGGTCGCCTAGCTTGCCTTCCACGCCAAGTAGAGTCCAATCCGGACACGGGTATAGTCTTCGGCCTTCATGTCTTCATAGCCCATCAGTCCAGCCCAACAGATAACAGGTCGGACGCTCGAGGACCCCTTAGTCCAGGACTCCCTCAGGCACCATCTAAATCCGCTAAGACGACACCTTATGAACTATGGTTTGGCAAGAAACCCAAGTTGTCGTTTCTTAAAGTTTGGGGCTGCGATGCTTATGTGAAATAAGCTTCAACCTGATAAGCTCGAACCCAAATCGGAAAAATGTGTCTTCATAGGATACCCAACCGAGACTGTTGGGTACACCTTCTATCACAGATCCGAAGGAAAGACATCCGTTGCCAAGAATGGATCCTTTCTAGAGAAGGAGTTTCTCTCGAAAGTAGTGAGTGGGAGGAAAGTAGAACTTGATGAGGTAACTATACCTGCTCCCTTATTGGTAAGTAGTTCATCACAGAAATCTGTTCATGTGACTCCTACACCAATTAGTGAGGAAGCTAATGATGATGATCATGTAACTTCAGATCATGTTACTACCAAACCTCGTAGGTCAACCAGAGTAAGATCCGCACCAGAGTGGTACGGTAATCCTGTTCTGGAGGTCATGTTACTTCACCATGACGAACCTATGAACTATGAGGAAGCGATGATGAGCCCAGATTCCGCAAAATGGCTTGAGACCATGAAATCTGAGATGGGATCCATGTATGAGAACAAAGTGTGGACTTTGGTTGACTTGCCCGATGATCGGCAAGCCATTGAGAATAAATGGATCTTCAAGAAGAAGAATGACGCTGACAATAATGTTACTGTCTACAAAGCTTGACTTGTTGTGAAAGGTTTTCGACAAGTTCAAGGAGTTGACTACGACGAGACCTTCTCACCCGTAGCGATGCTTAACTCCGTCCGAATCATGTTAGCAATTGCTGCATTTTATGATTATGAAATTTGGCAAATGGATGTAAAGACTGCATTCCTGAATGGATTTCTGGAAGAAGAGTGGTCTATTCTTTTTTAATCTCGATAGTAGTGACACACATATTCATAATATTGAAGCCAAAAGATGCAGAGTTGATAATGATAGTGCAACATATTTGTGGCACTGCCGTTTAGGTCATATTGGTGTAAAGCGCATGAAGAAACTCCAACCTGATGGACTTTTGGAATCACTTGATTATGAATCGCTTGGTACTTGCGAACCATGCCTCATGGGCAAGATGACTAAAACTCCGTTCTCCGGAACAATGGAGCGAGCAATAGATTTGTTGGAAATCATACATACTGATGTATGTGGTCCGATGAATGTTGAAGCTCGCGGCGGGTATCATTATTTTCTCACCTTCACAGATGATTTTAGCAGATATGGGTATATCTACTTGATGAAACATAAGTCTGAAACATTTGAAAAGTTGAAGGAATTTCAGAGTGAAGTGGAAAATCATCGTAACAAGAAAATAAAGTTTCTACGATCTGATTTACGAGTTTGGTCTTCATTTGAAACAATGCGGAATAGTTTGCAACTCACGCCACCCGGAACACCACAGCGTAATGGTGTGTCCGAACGTTGTAATCGTACTTTACTAGATATGGTGCGGTCTATGATGTCTCTTACTGATTTACCGCTATCGTTTTAGGGTTATGCTTTAGAGACGCTTGCATTCACATTAACTGTGGTTTGGCAAGTAACTAAAGTTGTCGTTTCTTAAAGTTTGGGGCTGCGATGCTCATGTGAAAAAGCTTCAACCTGATAAGCTCGAACCCAAATCGGAGAAATGTGTCTTCATAGGATACCCAAAGGAGACTGTTGGGTACACCTTCTATCACAGATCCGAAGGCAATACATTCGTTGCTAAAAATGGATCCTTTCTAGAGAAGGAGTTTCTCTCGAAAGAAGTGAGTGGGAGGAAAGTAGAACTTGATGAGGTAACTGTACCTGCTCCCTTATTGGAAAGTAGCTCATCACAGAAATTTGTTCCTGTGACTCCTACACCAATTAGTGAGGAAGCTAATGTGGATGATCATGTAACTTCAGATCAAGTTACGACCGAACCTCGTAGGTCAACCAGAGTAAGATCCGCACTAGAGTGGTACGGTAATCCTGTTCTGGAAGTCATGTTACTTGACCATGATGAACCTACGAACTATGAGGAAGCGATGATGAGCCCAGATTCCATGAAATGGCTTGAGGCCATGAAATCTGAGATGGGATCCATGTATGAGAACAAAGTATGGACTTTAGTTGACTTGCCCGATGATCGACAAGCCATCGAGAATAAATGGATCTTCAAGGAGAAGACTGACGCTGACGGTAATGTTACTGTCTACAAAGCTCGACTTGTTATGAAAGGTTTTCGACAAGTTCAAGGAGTTCTGGCCCGAGGAAACCTTTGCACGCCTCCGTTACCTTTTGACTACGATGACACCTTCTCATCCGTAGCGATGCTTAAGTCTGTCCGAATCATGTTAGCAATTGCCGCATTGTATGATTATGAAATTTGGCAAATGGATGTAAAGACTGCATTCCTGAATGGGTTTCTGGAAGAAGAGTTGTATATGATGCAACCTGAAGGTTTTATCGATCCAAAGGATGCTAACAAAGTGTGCAAGCTCCAGCGATCCATTTATGGACTGGTGCAAGCATCTCAGAGTTGGAATAAACGTTTTGATTGTGTGATCAAAGCATATGGTATTATACAGACTTTTGGAGAAACCCGTATTTACAAGAAAGTGAGTGGGAGCTCTCTAGCATTTCTAATATTACATGTAGATGACATATTGTTGATTGGAAATGATATAGAATTTCTGGATAGCATAAAAAGATACTTGAACAAGAGTTTTTCAATGAAAGACCTCGGTGAAGCTGCTTATATATTGGGCATCAAGATCTATAGAGATAGATCAAGACGCTTAATTGAACTTTCATAAAGCACAAAGCTTGATAAAGTTTTGAAAAAGTTCAAAATGGATCAAGCAAAGAAAGGGTTCTTGCCTGTGTTACAAGGTGTGAAGTTGAGTCAGACTCAATGCCCGACCACTGCAGAAGATAGAGAGAAAATGAAAGTCATTCCTGTAGGAGATATGCCCTAGAGGCAATAATAAATGATATTATTTATCTCCGAGTTCATATTATGTTTATGTTCCATGCTATAACTGCAATGATTCTCGAGTCTGCAATATCCACGAGGCTCGGAGGAAGACTCATATGCATGTGTGGAATAATAAACGGTAAGAAGTATTCCTAGTCTGGCCTCTAAGACTAGCTCAAGTCTTGCATGATGGTTATGTTTTCCTGATCATGGGCATGTCTATGCCAGCAACTTTGAGGGCAAAATGTTAAGAGAACATTTGTGTTGAATTGACCCGGATTGATGTTATGCTATGAGATTCATTCATCACAAGTTAATGGTACATAACACAGAGATGGTTAACGTTTGCATGATTCCTTAGACCATGAGAGTATCGAGTTTCTTCATGCTTGCGTCATGAACTTTGGGGTTTTGTTAAACGTCATCCGTAAATGGGTGGCTATTACGGCGGCTTACGGGTTCATGGAAAAGTGTGTCAAGTAACTTGATAGCTCAAGATTGGGATTTGCTCCTCCCACGATGGAGAGATATCTCTGGGCCCTCTCGGTGTTACGGTATCCATCATTGTCTGGCCAGACACTTTGTGATTTGATCACGGGGATGCCGGAACACGATAACGAGAAAAGAGAACAATACCGGTAACGAGGTAACTAGCATAGTGGACAAGGTGTTGATCCACGGGAATGCCAACATGTCTCACCTCGGGTATTTGTAACATATCGCGAAGCAACAGGAATAGCACGCGGCAACTGGAGGTTCACTCGAATATTTATTCGTGTGGGTATAGGGGTCAATATGGGTGTCCACGGCTCCGATGTTGATCATTGATCGGAAAGGGTTCCAGTCATGTCTATACTTCACCGAACCTATAGGGTCACACGCTTAAGGGTCATCTATCTGCTGAATACTAGACAAGGAGTCTGAGAGAAAATCACCGAAAAAGTTTCGGACAACGGAAAAGGTTCCGCAGAAAGAGGTCATCGGATGAGTTTCGATGAAACTGAAAAGTTGTTTCAGGGGATACCATAAAGTCAAATTGGTTTCGGCACATGCCTGATAATTCTTGGAGGGTGCCAGAATCATTTTGGAAGCTTTCTGGAATTTTCCGGGATAATAACCGGATATGCTCCGGAGCTGCCGGAACCACTTCAGATGCTTTTCGCAGATGAAAATCACTAAACCGGAATTGTTTCCGAACGCGTTGAAAATAATTTTGGTGGGTACTGGAAATGTTCTAAGCCCACATAAATATTTTCAGTTCGAACGGACGCTGAAAAATGTCGTCATGAATAGTGAAAGTGCTTTTTGGGATATTTTATGGAAAGCCACCTGTTGGGGCTTTACTCAAAGATCTAGGGATGACATGGATGGATTGGGAGGCCCTCATGGGGGCCCCCAAGGGGTTTGGCCGGCCACACTTGGGGCTCCACCTTGGAGCCCCTCTTGTTCCTTGGTTTCACTCTTATGCCCTTGAGGAAGGACTTCATTCATGTGCATTTTGGGTTTTTGTGTTAAACTACCCTACCCCTTGGGATTTCCTATAAATAGAGGTGGAGGGGCAGCCCTCCACACTCATCCCTTCTCACATACAAGTGCCATGCATGATCTGGCTTCTCTCTCCCTCCCAGCGAAATAGTTTCGTAGAGCCAAAAGGCTGTCTGGGTTCCGGTGGGAACTAGTTCTGGACGGCGAAGCCCTGCCGGATAGATGACACCGTATGTGTGCAACTCTGTAGAGAGATCGTAGTTTCGGTCTTAGTTCATGAGTGCCTCCCGAAGGGTTGTCCGTGTGACCGTCCGAGTTTCGAAGGTCCTCCTGAAGGGCTGTCCGAGTGACCTTCGAGTTTCGAAGGTCCTCCCGAAGGGCTGTCCGCGACACCGTCCGGGGGGCTGTTCGACGGCCTCCCGGAGGGCTCTCTGAGGAGCACATGAGGGTATACATCCTCGCGGTTGGGAGGTTGTAAATCCTAGCTGCGGGGATCTGCACCGCCGATCGTCATCGACTCTACTTCCCGCTGCGCTACGAGTCGGTAACGAAAAAGATCAAACCTTGTATGCAGTCTCCATAGTGGTCCTGGGCTGATGCGTAGGTCGGAAAATTTTTGTTTTCTGCTGCGTTACCCTACGGTGGCATCATGAGCCGTGCTATGCGTGGATGGAGGTTGCGATCTAGAATACATAGAAATGTATGGGTATTGCATAATATAATTAGGTAGTAGATGAGATCTATTGCTGAAAATTATTTATGTGGGTGACAGATGAAATCTGTTACCCGATGTTCTTGTTTCTTCCCTAGAATTTGCGTTTGCTCAATCTCGAGACAGCATGGTGGAATTTGACAAATTTCTCGCAATTCGTGATCCTGATTGATCATGGAAGTGCTATCAGTTCTTTGGGTTCTGCCGTAGTCAAAAGAAAGATGAAATTCGCAGACGACAGGACAATGCAGATATGATCTGCACGGGGGTCATGCGTATGACGAAGTTTAGTATGGGGTTCGAGATTTTATTGTCTCGTGCTTCATACACCCTGCAAAGTTAATCTAGCGACATGAACTATCATACTTGATGATGAACGTTGGTCGCTGCGGTTTAAGTCAAAACCTTAGAAGCCACGTAAAATAAATTTTGCTTAAACCGATTAGAGGCATCTAACTTGGTTTTGCAGGATGTGCATGTGATGCGGTATAGCAGTGCTCATACTAATTCGATTATGTATGAGATGACTATATGATGTAATTTGATTAACATGACCTGCGTGTCATGATTCAGCATGATGGCTGGAGCCATATGATTGCACTTTAATGACCTGCGTGTCAACCTTAAGTAATGCATTAATTTTATACGCTATGGAGATAGGAATATTATCTGGTGCATCGACAGGTGGTGGCAATCTTCGCGAAGGTGAACACCAACACGAATGCCGAAGACGAAGAAATGAAATACTTCTCCGTCAGAAAGGGCTATACCATACCATGCAATTATGAATTGCCTGAGATGTTTATCCCTTATGATGCACCCTTCTTGATTGCGCGGTAGTCGCTTTTTATTAGGGTGATCTCTCACAAAAATACCAAGTAGTTAGTGTTCTCCCAAGTGTAGCACCGTCACGGCACCTATCTTTTTAGGGTGCACCGTGTCACACGGGTACGAACGATTAGAGAAGTGTGAGGCGGGTGAGTTGAGACCTCGCAGCGAGATCACTTGGTTGTCTTGACGTTCAGGCATGACCGTCATGAGCTCGGAACACACGCATCGAAAGATGAACAAGAGTCACATAGAGATGTGATTGGCAAGTTGGCCTACCGGTTGTGATTTTTCGTCATCAGTGGTGTTACACCAATGGCGAACAATTGAAATGTGGGTCTTGTATCACTCACAATCAATTTTGAGAGATATTGATTTGAGTGGGAGCGCACTGTTGAATTAACATGTTTAATTCTTAGTGCAATTAATTATGAACATTGTCTAAGTGTTATATGCAAAATAGTTGTAGAATAATGGCTCGCGTTTCCACCTTCCCTATTAAAATTGAATAGCTGTTAAATATCTGGTTAAAACTTTACGATTGGTAACGTAATATGAGGATTGTCCTCAAAAGTGCCCAGAAGGACTTTGTCCTATCGCATGCTTTCCGTATCCTCCCGCTAATGCTATGGATCATGTGACTCTCGTCCTTCGATCCAAAAGCTAGAATTCTGTTACGGTCAAGTGAAATATGTTTGCTTCCATGAAACTCGAACTTCGAAAGTTTGGGATAGTTATGTGATATTCATGGAACTGGAAATTAATTTTCAGATACAAACAAAGGCTGAAAGATATGAAATATCCAAAGCAATGTTTGATTGCAAATATTAGTAAAGTGTTTACTATGCTTCTTTTGCGAGTAGGTGAAATACAGTTAAACTGTTAGAAGTATAAAGGCAGAAAGAAAGATGACTGGAATATCCAGCTCATGTATGAATGTCATACAAGTTTTTGATGTATAGTAGGCTGGTCAAAGATATAGTTCTTGGGAATTATGGTTAAACATGTTAATCACTAATTCTTGGGTATTGTGAGTTAATCACAAAGATACCCACTCGATTGCATTCTGTTACGAATCAATGTAAGAGCTACTATGGCCTAAAAGGCTAGCCAGAAATGAGGTTAAGGTATACACATGGAACATAGTAAATGTTACTATACCTTCCATAGGTGTATTGCCGTCTGTATTTATTTTCATAATTCATTTAGAGTTTTACAAACTCTATCCCATTGCATAAGGTATCTTGCAAGAAGGTTGTTCATAAGAGAACTTTTTATGTTCGATGTTATGAATAACACAAGGGCCATACTTTCATTATGAATGAGATGTATGTTATGAATATTGATAATAATACAATACCTCTGGGTTTACTTTCATAATTCATTTTAGAGTTTCATACACTCTAGCCCATTGCACAATGTTTGTTGCAAAAGAGTTGTTCATAAAAACAACAATTGTTGTTAAGTATTATGAATAACATGAAGGGCCATGCTTCCATCCAAGATGGATGTATGTTATGAATATTGATGGTAATATAATACATCCATAACACTGACGCTAAATGTCGCAAGACTATGAGAATACCACACATGTGTGGCACTATATTTGGTCACATTGGAGAAACCCGCATGGAAAAATTCCATTGTGATGGATTTTGAAGTCGTTTGATTTTGAATCATCTGACACTTGCAACTTTTCTCCGAAAAGTGAAGTGACTGAAATACCGTTCACAGGACATAAGGAACGAGCAACAAACTTATTGGTGATCATACATTTTGATGTGTGTAGTTCAATAAATGTTGTTGCAAGTAGTGGATTTATATATCTTCAGAAATGACTCAAGTAGATATATGGATATTTGCTTGATGAGACGTAAGTCTGGATCTTTTGAAATCATTCGAAAGGTTTTCAAAAAATGAAGTAGAAGTTATTGTAACAAGAAAATTATGTTTCTGCAATTTGATTGCACAAAGGAATATTTGAGTTACATGTTTAGCGAATGTCTGATGAGTTGTGAAAGGGGTTTCATAACTTGCACCTCCCGGAACACCACTGCAAGTGAAAAGTCCGTGAGATGTAATCTAACCATTTATGACATGGTAAGGTCAGAGATGACATAAATAAATTTGCCATTATCCTTTTTAAAGTGATGCTTTAGAGACTGCGGCTTTTACACTGAAAAGAGCTACATCGGGTCTGTTGAAATGAAGCCATGGTATGGTACGACCAACCATGTTATATCTTTTCTTAATATTTGGAATATGGGGCTTGTGTAAAAGGTTACAAACCTATTCCAAATCAGACAAGTGCTACTTTGTAGGTTATACCAAAATGTTGGGTATTCCTCCCTCACTATACCGAGGCAAATAGTTTTGCCGCGAAACGGTGTGCTTTTAAAGAGAATGGTTCTTTCAAAAAGGTGAGTGGGAGAATAGTGCAACTCGACGAGATAAACAGTATCTTCGTCATCAGATCAAAGGAAAGAGACCTTGGAAGTAATTCCAGAGTTTCCTACTCCGACTGATACGGAAGTCTCTACAATAAAATGTATGAACTTCGGTCGAACTTGTAGCTGAACCATGTAAGCAAGGCTCGTGTAAACCTCTCAGGTGCGCAAACGAGATATTGTTGTTAGACAACATTATACCTACGATACACAAGGAAGCGTTGATGGGCCCTGACTCCGGAATTGGCTAAATGCCAATACAACCCGAGTTAGTTTCCATATAAGTGATTCAAGATTAAAACCTTGATACACCTTTCGGAAGACTTAGAGTCTAACGAATATTTATGGAACTTAAAACTGATATGGATAAAAATGTTTTATCCATAAAGCTCGACTTGTTGAAATAACAAGTTCAAGAGTTGACTACGATGAGGTTGTTTTCATCGTAGCGATGCTTGAAGTCGGTTCGGGTTGAACTAGCAGTTAATACATATTTCAATCATGAGATATGAAACATGGATGACAATAGGATTTCCATCTGATGGAAATGAAACCAAGGACTTGCATGTGTTACAGTCCAAGGCATTTTGTCTATCCAGAGGATGCTAGTAAGGGTGCAAACTTCAGAGTTCCAGCGATGGACAGAATAGAGCAAAATGGAGTTGGAATCTTCGTGCTTTGATGAAATGGTCAAAGGGGTTTGACTTCATCAATGGGTAACGAAGATGCTTGTAATTCAAGAAAGTAAGTGGGAGCGTAATAATATTTCTAAAAACCTTGTGTGCTTGACACCTTGTTAATTGGAAATAAATTTCTTGACACGAATTAGGACTTCATTTGAAAATAGTTTTTTTGATGAAGTACTTAGGCTAAATAGCCTCAATATTAGGCATAATGATCTATGGAGATAGATTTACCTAATAGGGCTAAGCAATGAATACATATTGACAAGGTGCTAAAACCTTTTAGCATTTAAAACCGCCAGGGAGTGATTCTTGCCGGAGTCACATGGAAGAGTTTTTTGCAAGACTCGGTGTTCCAAAACACTGATGAGCAAAATACATGATGCAGATTCCACACACTTTTGTGTTTGGATTAATCATGTATTCCATGGTATGTAAAACAACCAGATACGTCCGATACTCCCAAGGTGTTGCGAGTATGGATACTAATGTGATCAAAGTACTGATCATGGGACAACACTGAAAGATGTCATTGAGTACTAGAGTAAGTACTGATGATATGTTTTCTCGCAAGCGGAGATCATGAAGAGTTCGTTGTAAAATGTTACATCGATACAGTCTTCATCTTTTCTCCATGCGATTTTCAATTTAAGTTAAGGGTTTTGTGTAATACACAATATGGTGGCACGTTAGCTGGAAATTGTTCCAAATAAGTTACTGTGGCGAATTCTATAACAGAGGTGAAGTATGTTGCCGCTTTAGAAGCGACAAAGACAAAGATGTTGAATCATATAGTTCATTCATGAACTTAGTATGGTTCCAAGAAGGCTTTGGTCAATGGGACACTATTGCAGATAGTTGCTCCATAACTCAGTCTGAGGAATCAAGTTTCGACCAATGATTCACATATATACAAAGCCAAGTCCACACAAAATATGAATTTTGTGAAAGCGTGAAAATGTGAGGATATGCAGAGATACACATGGAGCTCAAGTTGTCAGATCCGATGGACATCAGGCTATGCCACATGCGAAGTTTTTTTTACACCAGTATGCCATAGGTGTAAAGTGCATTAGCATTAACTAGATTATTGACTCTAGTGAAAGTGGGAGTTTGTAGGAGATATGCCCTAGAGGCAATAATAAATGATATTATTTATCTCCGAGTTCATATTATGTTTATGTTCCATGCTATAACTGTAATGATTCTCGAGTCTGCAATATCCACGAGGCTCGGAGGAAGACTCATATGCATGTGTGGAATAATAAACGGTAAGAAGTATTCCTAGTCTGGCCTCTAAGAATAGCTCAAGTGTTGCATGATGGTTCTATTTTCCTGATCATGGGCATGTCTATGCTAGCAACTTTGAGGGCAAAATGTTAAGAGAACATTTGTGTTGAATCGACCCGGATTGATGTTATGCTATGAGATTCATTCATCATAAGTTAATGGTACATAACACAGAGATGGTTAACGTTTGCATGATTCCTTAGACCATGAGAGTATCGAGTTTCTTCATGCTTGCTTCATGAACTTTGGGGTTTGTTAAACGTCATCCGTAAATGGGTGGCTATTACGGCGGCTTACGGGTTCATGGAAAAGTGTGTCAAGTAACTTGATAGCTCAAGATTGGGATTTGCTCCTCCCACGATGGAGAGATATCTCTGGGCCCTATCGGTGTTACGGTATCCATCATCGTCTGGCCAGACACTTTGTGATTTGATCACGGGGATGCCGGAACACGATAACGAGAAAAGAGAACAATACCGGTAACGAGGTAACTAGCATAGTGGACAAGCTGTTGATCCACAGGAATGCCAGCATGTCTCACCTCGGGTATTTGTAACATATCGCGAAGCAACAGGAATAGCACACGGCAACTGGAGGTTCACTCGAATATTTATCCGTGTGGGTATAGGGGTCAATATGGGTGTCCACGGCTCCGATGTTGATCATTGATCGGAAAGGGTTCCAGTCATGTCTATACTTCACCGAACCTATAGGGTCACACGCTTAAGGGTCATCTATCTGCTGAATACTAGACAAGGAGTCTGAGAGAAAATCACCGAAAAAGTTTCGGACAACGGAAAAGGTTCCGCAGAAAGAGGTCATCGGATGAGTTTCGATGAAACTGAAAAGTTGTTTCAGGGGATACCATAAAGTCAAATTGGTTTCGGCACATGCCTGATAATTCTTGGAGGGTGCCAGAATCATTTTGGAAGCTTTCTGGAATTTTCCGGGATAATAACCGGATATGCTCCGGAGCTGCTAGAACCACTTCAGATGCTTTTCGCAGATGAAAATCACTAAACCGGAATTGTTTCCGAACGCGTTGAAAATAATTTTGGTGGGTACTGGAAATGTTCTAAGCCCACATAAATATTTTCAGTTCGAACGGACGATGAAAAATGTCGTCATGAATAGTGAAAGTGCTTTTTGGGATATTTTATGGAAAGCCACCTGTTGGGGCTTTACTCAAAGATCTAGGGATGACATGGATGGATTGGGAGGCCCTCATGGGGGCCCCCAAGGGGTGTGGCCGGCCACACTTGGGGCTCCACCTTGGAGCCCCTCTTGTTCCTTGGTTTCACTCTTATGCCCTTGAGGAAGGACTTCATTCATGTGCATTTTGGGTTTTTGTGTTAAACTACCCTACCCCTTGGGATTTCCTATAAACAGAGGTGGAGGGGCAGCCCTCCACACTCATCCCTTCTCACATACAAGTGCCATGCATGATCTGGCTTCTCTCTCCCTCCCAGCGAAATAGTTTCGTAGAGCCAAAAGGCTGTATGGGTTCCGGTGGGAACTAGTTCTGGACGGCGAAGCCCTGCCGGATAGATGGCACCGTATGTGTGCAACTCTGTAGAGAGATCGTAGTTTCGGTCTTAGTTCATGAGTGCCTCCCGAAGGGCTGTCCGTGTGACCGTCCGAGTTTCGAAGGTCCTCCTGAAAGGCTGTCCGAGTGACCTTCGAGTTTCGAAGGTCCTCCCGAAGGGCTGTCCGCGACACCGTCCGGGGGGCTGTTCGACGGCCTCCCGGAGGGCTCTCTCAGGAGCACATGAGGGTATACATCCTCGCGGTTGGGAGGTTGTAAATCCTAGCTGCAGGGATCTGCACCGCCGATCGTCATCGACTCTACTTCCCGCTTCGCTACGAGTCGGTAACGAAAAGATCAAACCTTGTATGCAGTCTCCATAGTGGTCCTGGGCTGGTGCGTAGGTCGGAAATTTTTTCTTTTCTACTGCGTTACCCTACAATTAACCATGCTTCAGCCATAGGTTCTATCATGTATGCAATGTTGTGTACCAGACCTGATGTGTGCCTTGCTATTAGTCTAGCAGGGAGGTACCAAAGTAATCCAGGAGTGGATCACTGGACAGCGGTCAAGAACATCCTGAAATACCTGAAAAGGACTAAGGATATGTTTCTCGTTTATGGAGGTGACAAAGAGCTCGTCGTAAACGGTTACGTCGATGCAAGCTTTGACACTAACCCGGATGACTCTAAGTCACAAACTGGATACGTGTTTATATTGAACGGTGGAGCTGTCAGTTGGTGCAGTTCTAAGCAAAGTGTCCTGGCAGGATGTACGTGTGAAGCGGAGTACATAGCTGCTTCGGAAGCAGCAAATGAAGGAGTCTAGATGAAGGACTTCATATCCGATCTAGGTGTCATACCTAGTGCATCGGGACCAATGAAAATCTTTTGTGACAATACTGGTGCAATTGCCTTGGCAAAGGAATCCAGATTTCACAAGAGAACCAAGCATATCAAGAGGCATTTCAATTCCATCCGCGATCAAGTCAAGGAGGGAGACATAGAGATTTGCAAGATACATACGGATCTGAATGTTGCAGACCCGTTGACTAAGCCTCTCTCACGAGCAAAACATGATCAGCACCAAGACTCCAAGGGTGTTAGAATCATTACTATGTAATCTAGATTATTGACTCTAGTGCAAGTGGGAGACTGAAGGAAATATGCCCTACAAGCAATAATAAAGTTGTTATTTATATTTCCTTATATCATGATAAATGTTTATTATTATTCATGCTAGAATTGTATTAACCGGAAACTTAGTACATGTGTGAATACATAGACAAACAGAATGTCACTAGTATGCCTCTACTTGACTAGCTCGTTGAATCAAAGATGGTTAAGTTTCCTAGCCATAGACATGAGTTGTCATTTGATTAACGGGGTCACATCATTAGAGAATGATGTGATTGACTTGACCCATTCCGTTGGCTTAGCACTTGATCATTTAGTTTATTGCTATTGCTTTCTTCATGACTTATACATGTTCCTATGACTATGAGATTATGCAACTCCCGAATACCGGAGGAACACTTAGTGTGCTATCAAACGTCACAACGTAACTGGGTGATTATAAATATGCTCTGCAGGTGTCTCCGATGGTGTTTGTTGAGTTGGCATGGATCGAGATTAGTATTTGTCACTCCGAGTATCGGAGAGGTATCTCTGGGCCCTCTCAGTAATGCACATCACTATAAGCCTTGCAAGCAATGTAACTAATGAGTTAGTTGCGGGATGATGCATTACAGAACGAGTAAAGATACTTGCCGGTAACGAGATTGAACTAGGTATTGAGATACCGACGATCGAATCTCGGACAAGTAACATACCGATGAAAAAAGGGAACAACATATATTGTTATGCGGTTTGACCGATAAAGATCTTCGTAGAATATGTAGGAACCAATATGAGCATCCAGGTTCCGCTATTGGTTATTGACCAGAGACGAGTCTCGGTCATGTCTACATAGTTCTCGAACCCGTAGGGTCCGCACGCTTAACGTTCGATGACGATCGGTATTATGAGTTTATGTGTTTTGATGTACCGAAGGTAGTTCGGAGTCCCTGATATGACCACGGACATGACGAGGAGTCTCGAAATGGTCGAGACATAATCATCGATATATTGGATGACTATGTTTGGATATTGGAATGGTTCCGGATGAATTCGCGCATTTACCGGAGTAGCGGGAGGTTACCGAAACCCCCCGGGAAGTATATGGGCCTTATTGGGCCATAGTGGCAGAGAGGAGAAGGGAGCCTAGGAGGGGGCGCCCCCCCCCCCAAGCCCAATCCGAATTGGGTGGGGGGCCTGCCCCTCTTTCCTTCCTCCTTCCTGCCCCTTCCTTCCTCTCCTAATCCAACTAGGGAAGGGGGGAATCCTACTCCCGGTGGGAGTAGGACTCCCCTTGGGCGCGCCATAGAGGGACGACCCTCCCCCTCCTCCACTTCCTTATATACGGGGGAGGGGGGGGCACCCCATAGACACACAAGTTGACATTGTCTTAGCCGTGTGTGGTGCCCCCCTCCACCATAATCCACCTCGGTCATATCGTTGCAGTGCTTAGGCGAAGCCCTGCGCCGGTAACTTCATCATCACCGTCAACACGCCGTCGTGCTGACGAAGCTCTCCCTCGACACTCAGCTGGATCAAGAGTTCGTGGGATGTCACCGAGCTGAACGTGTGCAGATCGCGGAGGTGTCGTACTTTCGGTACTAAGATCGGTCGGATCGTGAAGACGTACGGCTACATCAACCGCGTTGTCATAACGCTTCCGCTTTCGGTCTACGAGGGTACTTGGACAACACTCTCCCCTCTCGTTGTTATGCATCACCTAGATGGATCTTGCGTGTGCGTAGGATTTTTTTTTTGAAATTACTGCGTTCCCCAACAGATTTCCCCTCCCACCTCTTCCCCTCTTCGAAAAAGTGATCTCGTACATCATCGTCTTCGCTTTCTCCTCTGTATTTGGAAGGCATTACAGCGGATTCGCCTCTGGTATCCTGCCATTCGCTAGCCCAACGCATCGCCTCTAATCTATTCATTCTTTATTATCTCACCTCTTTCACTTACCTGCTGGCACATGCCACTCGTCATGTTCTCCGTCAATGGTTAGTACCATTGTCATGCTCCTTCACGATACAACCCTCATGCATCGTCTCCATGTCGATATGCATCCTCTGTAAATCTTTCATCCGAGGCGAGGAGTGGCAAGGGAACACAAAACGCCCACCTTGAAATTTCGGCCCTAAGCGAATTTGTTGAATCCAGGCTCTAACCATCACGTGTATTAATAGAGAAGTGCACTAATGAAGAAGATAGTCCCGAGGATGAATCGCTGGAAAGGGCGCCCCAAGGTGATAATTGTGATATGAAGAAAAAGCTCTAGACTAGGCAACCCACAAAAATTTAAAATTTGAGCCAGCAACACTTAAAATACTTCAGTCTATTTGACACTTTACTTGAAATCAAATGTACAAAATAGTACAAAATAAGGGCAAGTTTGGAACATATGACATAAAAAACACAACAAGAGAAAAAATGCAAGAATTGTATGTCTTGTCTTGTCGGTTTCTTTTGGAATCTGAAACACATGGATTAAACAACATAACCGTTTGGATGCTCCATACAAAATTCACCGTAAATTTTTTCTTCAGGAGAAAGAAAAGAGGAGAGATAAAGACACATGTTGCATTAGACTTCACAAAGGAGGTGTAAATGAAGCTGAGCAAATGCTTACAATCCTCCAAAGTACTGTATGTCCAAACGGCACCGTAAGAAACACTCGTATAGAATTCCATTCCTAGGATGCTCGTGTGGAATTCATTTGTTCCAAGCCGGGGTAAAAATGTGCTAGCAGCACATTTTACATACCGTATCCACGTGGACGCATCACATCAGCCGGTGCAGTACATTCCGGGCAGGCGTGGCAGCAGCGAGTGCTCAGGCCACCCGTGGATGCATGCATGATGCAACGACCGCTCGCTGTCGCACGCTGCCTGCTCCGTACCCTCGCGTTTCTTCTGCCATGGACAAGACCTGCTGGCACGTACATACGCACGTACTGCTCCCGCCAATGGCCGTGCGAGTGCGAGCGACCGACCGGTGCGGTGCGCCCGGAGGAATCATTTCCCGCGCGCCCTTGGCAGCTGTCTCCTTCCTCCTCGGCTACGCGCACACGAACGAGCGATCGATCGACGACGGACCCGGCCCGACCCGACCCGACAGGCAGCCGAAGAAAGGCTCCACGCGCGGGCCCACGGACGGCCTTCTGGCGTCGTCAAACACTGTTTTATGGGAGTACCTAGAACTCATTTAGATGAGATATAATTTGGTCTCATTCACCTGGAAAACAAAAACAGATACAACCCACGTCAGCACACACGCATCTTATAGCATTACATCCAATGACTATAAAGGTGAATGAGACTAAATTATATCTCATCTAGATGAGTTATAGCAAAACTGCTGTTTTAAAGCCCCTCCTAAGACACGTCCCTTTCGTCAAATGAGGCACTGTCTCCCCCATCCCCGCGCCGCACTTAATATAAAGCCCGGCGAGAAAGAGAAAGAGAGAAGGAATGAGCACTGTACGCACGAGAGCGAGCGAGCCGGAGAGAATGAATGAACACTCTTCAGCACATAGGGAGAGAGAGAGTGTATAGTGCAAGTGGTCCTGGCTGGCTGCACCCGGGATCAGGACCATTGCCCGTTACAGTATCTCATTTGTTCACATAACCCTGTGCATTTCTCTTTTATTTATAGGTGGTGGAGCATACGTATATGCAAGTGAAACGCACGCCCTGCTGCTTCTTTTTATCTCCTCTCATGTATACCTTACTGATGAGTGACACAGAAATCCCAGAGAAGTTCCAAGCACGGCCGCTTCGATCGCGCATGACTGAGTGACAGAAACGACGCACGCAGAGAGGGCAAACTGTCGTCGCGTGTGGGAGATAACTTGGGCAGCAACAGCATGCATCCACAGCTACTCTACGCAACGCTACACATAGAAGGCTTTGGACCCCTGCCTATGTAAGCTAGGGTAGGCCTGGGCTGTGGCACGCACAAGCTAGGCAGCAGTACTTGCACCAGCTGTGGCTGTAGACCTGTATGTATAGTGTGACAGTGTAGTGTAGCCATGAGCAGCTTGGAGCCGTAGAGATGCAACGGGTAGGTCATTGCGTTTTTATGGCACGAAGAAAGGCTCCGAAAAGAGGCAGTGGATCAAAGAGGGAGGCTGCCTGCCTGCATGCAAAGGTAAAGCCGGTGGCGGGCGCCTAGCCAAGCCATGCAATGCATGTGGGACGGCGGGAGGAGGAGGAGGAAACCATAGGGTGGCATGCATGGCACGATGCCATGCCAACGTTGGTCGTTGCACATGTGGCAATGCGCGCATACATGCATGCATGCATGTGGACGGCACAGACGAATTCAATGCCCTTTGCTGCTCACTCGCTCGCTTGCTCCCTTGGCTCGAGCAGCTAGCCGTAGCAGTGGTGCATGTCATGGGGCCTACGTAGCTTGGAGCAGGTGCGCCGCGGCTCAAGGTGGATCGCAACAGGTTGGGTAAAAGACCAAAAGGTTGTTAGTGGTGAGATTCTTGGTAGTCAAAAGGAGTAAAGGTTAGGGCGCCACTTAACAATGCGCGGTTTTGGCGACTGGTGTTAATTAGAGTGGCATCTTTGACCCATGCCATCAAAGCTGATCAGTGCTTTTCGCAGAGAACGGCTGTAAATAAGGAGCGCATCAATGGGGATGGGGGTGGTGTGAGCTCTGCGGCGTGAGAATGTTTACTGCAGGGGCGAGGAGATGCTCGGATGCATTGGCTCAAACCATGTGCTTACCGGGTAGCTCATGGACCTGGCTAGCTAGCTGCTGGCCTGGTGGCATTGCAGTGCAGCTAGTTGCAGGAAATAAAAGGCAGACGAACTCCTCTTTCGAGGCGATATTCAAGGATTCTGGATAGCATTTCGGTGAATGTGTCATTCCAGTTTAGTATAGTATCTTTTCTGTCTCAGATACTACTAGGAATATTTTGAGTATGTCGAAATAATCGGTCATTCTTTTTCATACACTCCGTCCCCTTCCCCTTGCTTTTCTATTCGTGTAGAAGCATGTTCCTTTATTTGAAACAAAATAAGGATTCACTTCATATTTTTAAAGCAAAAAATTGACCGTAGGAATCTGACTGTAGATCCAAGATCCAAACCCATGCAGAAAATTTCCCATCAAATTCTAGAAGCACATGGACCACACCGCCATGCATCGATCCATTTGAGTGTTTTCCTTAGGACTGGTGTCATCCTACATTCGTTTTTTTTAATAGCTAAACGTCAGTCGACAAGAAATCCAATTTGAGTCGCTGGAAGGAAGCAGACACTGGAGGGAAGGGAGAAGCTGCTGGAGTGAAGGAAGGATTCGGTGGCAGGCTACCCCATCATCTATCCTAAGGAGGGGGTGGGCGCGGTAGCACATCAGAAGTGGGAGGCGGCAGCACGATGGTGCAAGTTTGCTAGAGAAAAAACCAGTCATCGTTGGGGCTAGAGGGATGACCGGGGGCGATGGCAGCACAACGGTGGGAGAAGGTTCTGGGGAGGGCGGGACGGTGAGGCTATGCTGGAGCGCCACCGGCCGCGGGCGGTGGTGTCCGACGGTTCGGCCGGTGGTAAGCGGTTGAGGGAAGAAGGTGGTTTGGAGGTTGAAAAGGTAATCTGCACCACCAATGTTCCATCCAACGGCTGAAACGCAATCAGCTGACGTAACTTGAAATTTCAGTCGACTTACCAGCATCCATTTCATTTTTTTCCTCTTCTTTTGTTCCACTATAATGAAACAAACTCCAACTCATGTTGGTCTTTCGTGGAATGCGGTTCCCTTTGACGGAGATCGTGCATGGCTCACCTACGTAGCACAGTGCAGCTCCGAAGTTTTCAATATTATTTAGGAGTAGAATTTAGTGCCACATGTACGCATACATGAATACGTACTTCATGTACACGTACGCGTCGTATACTCAGGTCGAGAAGCCCGTGCTCGTGCTCGTGCTCGTGCATGCAGAGCGCGGATCTAGAGATGGCAGTAATCACACGAAGCACGTACGCCCTATGATTATGCTAAGCAGTACCGGAGCGTACGCGCCCATGCGTGTCCTCCCTCCCATGTCAATTAAAAGCTTCACGTGAGCCACTGATCTGCCTTGCGAGTCATGGACGCACGTTGCACCGCGGAAAACTAGCCCTGTGGAAGCGTACGTATAGTTGTTTGCCCATGTGCATGCATGCATGCATGAACATGGACGATGACACGGTCACCGCTCAAAGAAAGAGCGTGTGCGTGTGCGTACGTGTGATAGCGAAGGGCGCGTCAGAGCCATCGGCCATGCATGCATTTGTTAATCTCCAGCTTGTTCTTTCGTACAGTGGTAATATATCTGATGGCGATCGATCGAAGCTGGCGCGTACGTGCGTGCGTGAAGACGGTCGACCGAACAGTGATGCGATGCACGTGTTGCACGTACTTACGTGAAGACCAGCGCGCTGAACCTGAACGGTGTGGGCTTGTACCGCGGCGCGGCCCGTGAAGTGCATCACTTGCATCCCCTGAATAAAAAGGGTATCATCAGTCCCTGTGCCGTGCCGGCCGGTGGCGCAGCGGGCGTACCACGGATAAAGGGCGTCGAGATTGAAGAGATCCAACACGACTTGACGCGTTCCGGCGTTCGGTGCTGCCCGGACGACGTCGTACTCCGCACACTGAGAGGTGAGGTGACAGTTGCAGGGTGCTTTGCATCTTGCACACATGATGTGCTGCCGTCCTAAGAGCAACTTCAATGGAGTGATCAATTTCGTCTACCGCCGTCCGTTTGGGTCGGCGTGGACAAAAAGGTCGGCCCAATGCCCCGACCCAAACGGACGCGCGTCCGTTTTCATCCGTCTGCCGACCCATTCTCGGTTCATTTTTTAGCAGGATTTGCGTCAGCGCGGACACAAGACGGACACGCGCGTGCTCGCCCTCTCTCCTTCCCGGGCCCGCTGGTCGGTGGCGCATTGGCCTCTCCACATCCAACAGCACACCCTCGCCCGCCTGCTTCGTCGCCGACGCCGCCGGCCATTTTTTCCGATAGAAAAAGGATACATAGATAGTTTTAGCGTACACAGATAAAAGAAAAGATCAACTACTCGTCTTTTTCCGACTCCGACTCGGTAATGTCCTCCTCCGACGTCTGAATGTAGGGTCAGCATACCGCTCGTCCTTGAAGTCCCATCCCGACGTTTCTCGTAGCTTCAGTTTCAATTGAGCGGCCTGCTTCCGCGCACGCTTGTCCTCCCGATAGGCGGCTCGCTCCGTCCTCCTCGCCTCCCTCTCCGTCCTCCTTTGCTTGTAGAACTGGCGCTCATCGACGATGTCCTGCGGGAAGCGCTCGCACCACACCACCATGGCTTCCACGCCCGTCTCGGCGATGGCGAGGCGACGCTGCCGCCTCCGGTGGACACGACGATCCTCGTCAGTGAAAAGCCGCGGGAGAGGCGCGAGATCCTGCGCCCGCTGGCTCGACACGTCGGGAAAATTCATCTCCCGAGACGAGGCCTCAGGAGGCGCCACGCCGCCGCGTCGTGCGCGCGGGCCGCCTCCTTTGCGGTGTCGAAGGTGCCGAGGATGAGGCGTTTCTCGCCAAACCATATCTCGGAGGAGAAGGCGCCGGAGCGGCGCTCGCGGACTCCGCGAAAATCCGAAGCGCCCAGGCGGCGCATCGACATGGTGGCGCAGAGGCGGCGAGGCTAGTGAGAGGGGGCGAGACGAGTGGGCGGCGGACAGAGTGTGGAGGGAGCGCCTTCTTATAACGAGCGCCGGCCGCGGCGCGCCAAAACAAGCGCGCGAACCTTTCCCACGCGCTGGAGCGCCAAAACCAGCGCGCACTAGGCCGATTTTCCCCGCGCGCGCGAACATTTCCCGCGCGCTGGAGCGCCAAAACCAGGGCGACGACATGGCCGCTGGCATCATGTAAAGCGTGCGCGGTCATGAAATGGGTCGGTGCGTGATACGTCTCCAACGTATCTATAATTTTTGATTGCTCCATGCTATATTATCTTCTGTTTTGGACATTATTGGGCTTTATTATTCACTTTTATATTATTTTTGGGACTAACCTATTAACCGGAGGCCCAGCCCAGAATTGCTGTTTTTTGCCTATTTCAGAGTTCCGTAGAAAAAGAATATCAAACGGAGTCCAAACGGAATGAAACCTTCGGAACATGATTTTCGGAACGAACATGATCCAGAGGACTTGGACCCTACGTCAAGAAATCAACCAGGAAGCCACGAGGTAGGGGGCGCGCCTACCCCCCAGGCGCGCCCTCCACCCTCGTGGGCCCCACGTTGCTCCACCGACGTACTCCTTCCTCCTATCACTAGTAGGAAAAGGGGCTTTTACCCCGGTTCATAAGGGCCTTTAGTCCCGGTTCAGGAATCGGGACTAAAGGGTCGTTACTAATGCCCTAGCCCTTTAGTCCCGGTTCTTACACGAACCGGGACTAAAGGCCGTCCACGTGGCCGGTGCGGGGAGCCCAGGAAGGAGGGCCTTTGGTCCCAGTTGGTGCCACCAACCGGGACCAATAGGCATCCACGCGTCAGCACCTGGCAGGAGCTGAGGTTTTTGTTTTTTTTTGAAAGGGGGGGGGTTGGGGGTTTTGGGGGGTTAATTTAGGTTGTTATTAGGTAGCTATTAGAGAGAAGTGCCCTCTCTTATATCTTCGTGCTTGGTTTACCAACGCTACGTACTGCTATGCCTAAACATGGCTTAGATTGAAGTGAAGGCAACATGTGGTGCATGTCGAAAGTAATACTAATCCGGACTTGATCAAGTTTGGATTGTACTACTTTCGACACGCACCACATGCATGTTGCCTTCACTTCAATCCAATCCATGTTCATTTCACCCGTTGATATATAATAACTCTTCATGCACGCATCATGCATCATCATATATAATAACAAGTCCTACTAATCATCATCATACAACTTCTACTCGTTATTAATAACAAGTCATACGATCGATCATCATCCTCACAGTCATCGAACCAACCCTACTTAATTGTTCTTAGCACATGATCATCAGTATTAGGTAGAACCGAAATACCCTCTTTAAGGTAAAATAGCATAAACAATATAGACCCTGACTCTCCATTATGGAGAATGGAGATCATCCTGTCTCCAATTCTTGCGCCTCGCTTCCTTTTGCTTCCAAGAAGCTCCTTGCGACTGTCCATACATCTTTTCCATTCTTTGATTTGCATGTCTCCACTTCTTTTAGAAATCCGGTATGGACAGTTGAGATTCGTAGGATGACCTGGTTGTATATTCAAAACATCAAGCCTACCATTCTGATACATCAAATGAGGCACACAATCCTCTGGGATTATCTGTTGAAAAACATAGTAATAACTTCATAGTTAGCAATGATAATGCACTAGTTTTAGAACTATGCAAAATATGCACGGATGTCGTAATAGTAAGAAATCTTACCAGGGTATCTCCATAGTAGTTACTGTAGTTCACCACGTGCACTAGTGGCACGTATGGAGGACCATAATGATGAGGAGTTTGATTGTAGATATTGTAATTCTCAATATCAGTACAAAACCCGACCAGATGAGTTTTCTCCTTATAAGTTAACTCAGAGCCATCGGTGTAGTAGGTTCTGTCAACCATGTTCTGCACATTGTTTGAACAATCAAAATAAGCTGTCAACTATTTTGAAATGAACAATATAAATTAGCTAATAACTATGTTTGAGAAACTCACATAGCGGTAGAATTGGAGGCGTATCAACAAGGACCCAAATGTCCATATTGTCTTGCTCGATGTCAGGATCACCAAGATCCATGGTGACAAGCATACCCTCATCAAAACCATACATCTTGCAAAATGCTTCCCAATTTTTGCAACCAAAATGGGTTACGCTCTCAGAATTATACAGCTTTACTTCAAAATCTATATCATGATGGGTCCTTAGGTGAATTTTTTTTGTTTCCATACTTTCATGGTCTTCAAAACCCATCCTCTCCAAGACGTAGCGTCTTGCATGGCATGGGATAAGCTAGCCGAATTGTAAAAGATGAAAAGTACGTTGAAATAGTTGAAGTCGTGCTTAATTACGAAAAAATAACACTTGTCGTCGTTGCGTACCGTTTCAACATCGAACGTCTCCTCTAGCTTAATACTGAAGCGCCGATCTTCGTCCAGGTGAGGCCTGTCGCACTGACCTCAGTCGTCCTGGCACCAGTCGCACTCCCCCGGGAGACTTTCGTCGTCCGAGTACGACCTTTCCTATGTTCATATATAATTCAAATATTAAACATCTACAATTAAATATATGTACTAAAAAACCTAAGTTAGATCATTATTATTCATCACGGGTTGACTATCGGTTTGTCGAGTCTTTTCTTGAAAACTCTCAGCTCACGTGGTGTATACATTCGACCGTTGGTGATGGTCGCTCCTCCCTTTGTCCCCGTGTGCATTACACCAAAATGTCTAGCTAGCACACGGGAACAAAGGAGAAGCGACCCCCACGACAACAGTCGGGATTCTTCGTCCTCTCATATATATATGGTGGAACTCTCCCTCACTGATTCCTCTCTGACATTTGCGACCGTCGGTGATGGTAGCTCCTCCTTTCGTTCTCGAGTGCATTACACCAAATTGTCTAGCACACGGGAACGAAGGAGAAGCTACCCCCACGACAACACAGTCGGGATTCTTCGTCCTCTCATATATGGTGGAGACTCGACAGACTTACAGTCAACCCGAAATATCGTTTAATTATCTTTCTAAAAGAGGATTTGGCTGGTCTCACCTCGATGTCGGAGGGGGCGGTGACGGGGACGACGGCGGGGATGATGGAGGGGCCGGGGGGGCTCCTAGATTTCTGCGAAAACAAAAACCCTATAAGCTATCAACTAATCATAGTGCTCTCCAATTTTAGCATTCAAAGTAGGATCGGAGTAGTTTTCCACTTTGAGCATTCAATAAGCAAAATCAAATCACAAAATAAAGTAGTATTCAAATTAGGATGCATTCAATTATAAGCAAAACTACATCATCTCCACGCGTCCGTACATCGCCGAATATTATCACTAATACACCTCGAATACTATCATACATATAGCATCGCTAGTACAGCTAGAACAGTAGCGCCCGACGGACATCGGGCGGGCGGTGGACACCCAAAGGGACGGAACCATCACAGGATCATAGCTCCAGTGAGATCCCTGAAGAACCTGCCAGGTACTGTCGAACCTGCCCTCCAACGCAACCATGTAGCGATGGACGTGCTGGTCCTCCTCGCTGACACGGTGACGTACCTCCTCCGCGGTTTCCGGAAGCCTCGGCACCGTCACTGGCCCACGCGAGCGCCACCAAACAAGGATCAGGTCAACGACCTACGCCCACCGGAAGGTAGCACCTCCCAAAACCAGCCCGGCGGAGCCCAGTCCCGGACATGGCCCCTCTGATCAAGCCGGCCTCCTCCGCCGAGTCGACGACGAGGATGCGGGATAGGCATCGTCGACGTCGATGCGGGAATAATTGCTTTAACTAAAAAAACAAACTAGTTCTATTAATTTCCTTACTATAAATAGAATAAAGTAGTACTTACTAAAAATAAATTAGCTAGTTTAACTAGTTCTATTATTTTTCTAACTAATTCTATTAAACACTTTCTAGGTAGTACTTACTAAAAGTTATCGGGGAGGGGGGTACATATATCGACAACGACATACCCGATAAAAATAAGAAGAGGAAGAAGACGCAAAAAAAGAGGAGAAGAAGAAAGGAATAGAGGAGGAGATCGAAGAAAAAAAAAGAAAAAAAGAGGAGAAGAAGAAGGAATAGAGGAGAAGAAGAAGAAATAGAATAATATATTATTCTATTTCTTCTTCTTCTACTCTTTTTTTAATTCTTTTTCATCTTCGTATTTATTTCTCCTCTACTTCCTCTCCTCCTCTTCTCTTCTTCTCTTCTTCTTCTCCTTCTTATTTTCCTTTTTTCTCTCCTTCTTTTTCTTCTAAATATGAACATACATAAATGACTTTGATCATACACAATTTCTATGAACAAAAAAAAATCATAAAAATTCTATGAACAAAATTACAACAGAAAAAATCATAAAAATTCTATGAAAAAATTGATATATTCTTTGCATATGAACATACAAACATTTGCATATTCAATAATAATATCACCAAAAAAATCTAAACTACACATCTAAATTACAACAACTAAATTATCTAATTAACTACACATCCAAATTAATACAACTAAATTACAAATCTAACTACACATCCAAATTAATACTACACATACAAATCTAATTACAACAACTAAATCTAACTACACATCCAAATTAATACTACACATACAAATCTAATTACATCCAAATTAATACTACGCATACAAATCTAATTACAACAATCTAATTACAAATCTAACTACACATCCATTACAGGGAGGAGGAGGAGGGGATCGGGGCGGCGCTCACAGGGTGGCGGAGGGCGACGGCGTGGGTGGCGGAGGGCGACGGTCGGCGACCGCGGCGGGCCGGGGGCGGAGGGCGG